>NW_024885154.1:12379-44444 GCF_019232065.1 Centrocercus urophasianus | reverse complement strand
GTGGCGGCCCGGCCGGGCACGGCGTCCGCGGGCCCGCTGGGCTCCTCGCCGCGCCCCGGGCGCGCCACGCTCTGCGGCGCCGGACGAGGGCCGCGTTTGGGCGTGTTTGCCGCGACCGGAGCTGGGCTGCGGTTCGAGCCGCTCGGAGCTGAGGAGAGCGGCGCGCTGTGTGCACCCAGCGGCGGGCCGGCCGTTCCGCTGTAATTTTAGTTACTGGAACTCGCGCGGTAACCGGTTACGTAAGGGAGCAGCGTTCCAGTTCAGTATCGGTCCGATCCGACGCTTTCGGTCACTTAACGTGGCGATACTTCACGCGACATGGTAGATGATCGAGGCCGCTTCCCCTGCGGCTCCCTGGTCGTTCTGGAAGCCTCTGATGCCGGGGCTGGAAGGGGAGCGTTGGTCTGGGACAGCGCCGGGATTGCCTGGACAGAGCTGTGAGCACAGGGCAGCTGGCAGTATGAGGTGATGTGCCTGCCTCGGGGCCACCAGCAGATCAGCAGAGTTCCTTCCTTGAAACAGCACTTGCTTTGCTTGCTATTCATGCTTCAGGAGGAGAAATGGAGCGTGCCGTCCCTTGGTGAGCATGGGTTGCTCATGGGTGGGCTGTTTGTGTTGCTCCTCGGAGGTGAAGAACCTGAGGCAGCATGGGCTGCGTAAGTGGTGCACAGAGCTTGGCAAAGTGCTGAGCAGTGCAGTGGAAATGGTGCTGCAAGCAAAAAGCTTTGGTCCGGGCTGTGATGTGATGCTCAGCTGCTTGTCTGGGTACGCTGAGAGTTAGCTGGAGTCGGGCTGCAGGTGGAGGAGTGCTGTGGTGCCTTGCTCAGCTGCCTACCAGTGTCTGCTCTCATCTGGGCTGTCCTGAGCTCTGTGGGATGCCCATCTTGCCTGTGTTGCCCTGTCTGCAGGAGCTGCAGCAGTGTTGGCCCTGTCCTGATCAGTGGCTCCAATCTCTGCTGTTGCACCTGGTGACAGGAACAAAAGGCTGTGGAGTGTGGATTAAGTGGAAGTAACCCCAGCAGGCTTGTGTACAAAGAAGCAATGGAGAGGAAAGCTGGTGTTCAGGCATTTCAGTTCAGGCATCAGTCTCGATGGCACCAGTGTATGTGTCTGCATCTTGCCCCTGGTGTTTATGCCTGGTGCTTGGATTTTATTCACTACCACAGACCATGCATGAGGCTTTCTGCAGAGTTCTTGGACAACGCAGGGATGAGAACTTCAGGAACGAGCAGCAAACCCCAGGAGTGAACAAACTTCTGATGCCCTGGAGCTGCTGTTGCACGAAGCAGTGTCTGGCACACCGAGCCCCTCTGGGCTGGAAGTGGGGCAGAGCCCAAAGCTGCCTGCCGTCTGACTAGAAGTCTTGCTGTCAGCGTGGAGGTGCTGCCAGCTGTGGGGCTGATGGGCTGTCCAGGCCTGGAGCTGCTGTGCCAGCTCTGCAGCTGTTCTCAGAGCAGATGCTGCCGGGGGGATCACACACGGAGGAGCTGCTCTCAAGTTGCTGCTTGTGGTGTTCCTGCAGTGCTCTTAATTCTCCCAAGGTTCTCCTCTGGCACTCAGATTTCATGAGGAAAGAGCTCCAGGTTTTAGAAGTGTTTAGTTCTGGACAAACTGGGATGCGTGCTGTCATGGTGGCCAAAGTAGCCGTGAAGTGTGGGATAGCAGTTTACTATAACTCATAGATTTGATCATCACCAGTATCTTAGAAGAAATGCCATGTGAGGACATACAGGGCTAGGGAAGGGGTAATGCTGAAGGACCGTAACAGATGGTGCTTGTTTCAGGACTTCAGCCTTATCCCTACCCTTGTAACAGAGCAAGCAGGGCACTGCTTGGAGTGGGAGAGCAAGGGGAAGGTGAACTTGGTCCTCTGTGGGCTCCCCTGTGGTGGGCCCTGCAGTGAGGGAGCAGGGGAACGAGGAGCTGTGCTGGGGATGCTGCCTTAACGCTCGTCTGCGGGCCTCTGCTGTAAAGCGCACAGCTCTGTCGGGTGTCTGTAGTGATGCTGCTGTTGGGCTGCTGGCTGCCTTGTGTTGGGGTTACTGGGCAACTGAGCAGCGCCAAGCGATCCGTGTGCTCCCTGCCTCTACTGTTCTGTCTGTGCTGTAGTTTGGCCTCACAGCAGCTCGTGGGAGCAGCTCAGTGCTTCCTGCCGAGCTTGGCTCCCGCCTGGTGCCTGGGTTCTGCAGCGCTCGGTCCCTGCACCCAGAGGAAGTTAGGTGCTGCCTTGGTGTTCTTGCTGTTCAGGCTTTGAAAGAAGATGAAAGGTGACTGATGCTTACATCAGAGCTCGTTGTAGCGCGTACCCTGGCAGGCTCTGTGTTTCATTAAGCTTGGCTTTTCTTATGCTGCCTTCTCATGTGCAAGTGTTGTCAAGAAGGCCAGTGGATCTAAGCCATTCCGTGCTCCAGAAAGGCAGATTTTGTGAAAGGAGAAGGATTCAAACCCTTCTGAAGATCAAAATGTTTCTGTTGTTCGGAAGAAGCAGCCTTAGAATGGGAGCTGTTTTGGAGTTGCAGAGTCTTGTAGACCAAAAGTGCCTTTGGAACCCACAGTTGGATGCTGGAGCTTCTGTGAGTGCTGCCTTGACAAGCGGAGCCAGAGCTGTGTTGCTTCACAGCCTGCCCTGTGTGCTGGCTTCTGTGTCAGGTAAGTGCAGGAGCTGTGCTGTGGGGCAGGCTGGGGGGCCTTGCTGCCCCTTCCACACATGTGGAACCTGTGCAGGTTGCTGGCAGGCAGTGCTATTGGTCATTGGCTCTGTTATGTATTGCTTGGCAATAATCTATTTAAAGCTGCCAGGAAATGGTGGTTGAATGGCTCCAAGTTCCTTTTTGGTGAGTTAAATCACAGTTTTATGACACGGTCCTAGGCTGCCTGTCACTGAGGGATTTGGGGGCTTCAGGCAAAGATTCTTGCCGAAGACAGATTAAAAGCTTATTTTGCTGTCAGGTTGCTGCTGCTGTAAGTGAAAATAAGGCTTACAATCAAGCTAATGATGTGGTCTCTGAGTCAATTAGAGCTTCTGAAAGCAGCTCAAACTGGAGTGAGGAGGAGGGACCACGGCTTTGCGTAATCTTTGACTGGAGTCCTGTCTGAGGCGTTGGAGTGTGTTTGAGGAGCTGCCCCAGGACAGCAGCCATCCTCTCGCCCTGCTGGCCGCTTGGTGCTGCTTGTTGTGCCGCAGTCAGGACAGAATCCTTAAAGCAGCCTTGTCTGCTGGCCAGGGCTGCCCTGCCACGCAGCAGATGGGCAGCGTGGGGCTCGTTGTCTGGGGAAGTGAACTTGCACATCTGTGACAAATGCCTCTGGAGTTTACAAATAAACGAGTTAAAGCTTGGAACGTGCGCAAGGTGAAGCTTGAACTTGGAGCGCTCCTGTTTGTGAGAACTTCTTGCTCTGTCGTGGAGTCCCCGATTCAGCTCCTGATGCCGTTGGGTTGTGGCACAGTGGGGGCAGGGCGGCAGGTGGTGGCTCTGAGCAGGGCTGCAGGCTCGCCCTGTGCCCCTCCTCGCTGCTCGGCTTGGCCTTGGCGCAGTGAGGCTCTCTGTGTCACACGCTGCATCTCTTCTGAAACGCTTTCCTGGAGCGCCGTGTGGGGCTGTGCTTTCTGTGGGGGACTCGAGCACCAGCAGGGCTGTTTCTTGTGCAAGACTTGTAGCTTTACTGGAATGCCCACTTCCCAGATGTAGTTTCGTACGACTTGCTCTTTGGGCAAGGTACTTGAACTGTGCTTTGCATCGTGCCTTCGGTTCCTTTTGCTGAGGGGTAATTAAAACTTTTAAGTTAGGTCTGAGTGATGGTACGATCCTCAGCAGTGGGCCTGGCGCCGTGGAGGAGAGAGCAGCCCTGCAGCTTGCTGTCCCACTGCGCTTGGGGGCAGGCTCCTAGGAGCCAAAAACCTCCAGCAAAGCTTTCTGCACCAGAAACTCAACTGATAGCCAGCTGCAGCTTCCTCCAGGTGCTGGTTTGATAGCAATGCTGTCAAGACCTGGTCAGTGAGCACGGAGGTAGAATAGGGCAGGTTGGGGCCTGATAGCTGGCGACATCAGCTTTGTAGGTGACACCAAACTGCAGTGGAAGCTTCTGTGTATGAGAAGTTAGTTTTGTATGAGCACCTGGGTAATTAGCTCAGATTTAAGACGGTGTTTCTTCTGTCCCTCAGTAACATCTGGAAACTAAGTGTTGGGTAGGCTGGGGTGCTCTGCCTTGTGAACTGCACCAACAGCTTCTAAAAGGCAAGGTAACCTTCTGGACACCATGCTTTGTTTGTGCGTGGTCTGGTGTAGCTGCATGTAACTATCATTCCTGTTTTTAAACTTGGCCCTACAAGTCTGATAAGTGACTGGTAGAGGTCTGGGTAGTACGTGGGCAGCTTGAAGAGAAAGCTATGTTAAGTGTGGTATCCGTGCCCTGCTAGGAGGCCCTGTGCTGTGTTAATGCAGCAGTGGCGTGGATGGCAGAGCGAGTGCAGGCTCAGCAAGCTGTGTGGTGCAGCTGACATGCTGGAGGGAGGGGGTGGGTGACACCCAGGGAACCGGGCAGGCTGGGGAGGTGGCCTCATGTGACCCTCTTGAAGATGATCTGGGCCAAATGCAAGGTGCTGCTCCTGGATGGGGGCTGCTCCCTATCCCAGACTGAGTGCCGATGGCCTGAACAGCCTGTGGGGAGGGCTGGTGGGTGGAGAGCAGTGAGCTGGCCGTGTGCTGGCAGCCCAGAAGGCAGCTGTGTCCTGGGCTGCAGTGGGGTGAAGGAGGGGGCTGTCCCCTTTTGTGAGGACCAGCACAGCATTCAGCTCCGGGGCCCAGCACGGGAGAGAGTGAGCTTGGGAGACGCCACCAGGGTGCTTGGGGAGCCGGAGCGCCTCTCATGTATCAGAAAGTGTGGTGATGGCTCTCGACTAAGAGAGAGGGGAGCTTAGCTCAGGTGTGAGGAGGAAGTTTCAAACCCTGGCACTGCTGCCCGGGGCTGAGGTGCCCAGGCTGTAGATGGGCCCCGGGCAGCCTGAGCTGTTGGGGGGCACTGAGCCCGTGGCAGGGGTGAGGATAGGGTGCTGTTAGGGCCCTCCCAACCCCACCGTTCTGCAGTTGGCCCTTGCAGTGTTGAGGCTGCAGGGGTAGTGCCATGTGCAGCTAGTGCTTGTGCTCCAGAGGTGTCCTGTGGAGGTCCAGCTTTTCCACTGTTATTTTGGCTGCCCTACAGCAGCTGTGGGGCTTTGCGTTGCAGGAGCTTAATTTAGAAGTTGTTTCAAAACTTCTGTAAGTGCAAGGAGTCTGTGCATCACTTACACGGGCCTTTCAGTCAGTGGTGCTGCAACTTGTGAGTTTGTAAAGCAGAGCCTGAAATGCTCCCTGCGGGGAGAGCTGCACAGTGACCCCCGTGGTGTGACCCAGTCACCTCTGCAGTGAGGTACTGTGCACACATACAAAAGCTGAAGTATCCCTTCTGCCTGGGGCTCCACATTGAAGAGAAGGAAACAGTGCCCTGATGAGAAGGGGTGCTGCTGCTGACTGAGCTTTGCTGTGTCGCTGCTGTGAGCCCTGCCTGCAGCGGGGCCACATGGGGTGCTGGGGAGGTGCTGCTGCAGGGCAGCTCTGCCAGCTGCACCTTTGGTTTCCCGGCTGTGGTGGAGGGAATGTGTGCTGGGCTCTGAAACATAGGCAGTGGTAGCTTGTGGTCTAGCATGACACAGGTGTGCTCTTGCAGTGGTATTCCTCCCCACGGTGGCCTTGCTGCGTTGTAGGTGTGCACAGAGGGGGAGATGAGGTTAGCAGCTGGTACAGAGGAGAGGCTTAGGTGTTTTTTGCTAATGGATGCGTTTAGAATTCTGAGTACTGTAGCATTAAATTGCCTTCTCCAGGAGATCAGGGTCAATAGCATTCGGAAGTTACTGTGCTTCACACGGTTATTACAGGCTCTTAAAAAAGTGAGGTATGCTCCTGAATTTTTATTTATACTTTTAAGTTCTTATGTCTGTACTTACAGTGTGTGTGTGTGTGTGTGTGTGTGTGTGTGTGTATGTGTATAGATAGAGAGCTGCTGCCCTCTGTGTGAGGGACACGTGCCTGTCAGCTGAGCGGGGAGGCACAGAGCTGGCTGCACAGCCTCTGCTGGGCTTGCTGGGGCTGGAGCAGAGCTCAGGGCACTGCTCTGAGGGGTGCTGTGTTTGAGGCCACCTCTCTGTGAATGCTGTCACAGTACACACTGCTGCGGGATGAAGCAGAGTTCTGCAGCTCGGGTTGGAGCTTGGTGTATGTAATGTTCTGGGCTGAGAACAGGTGTGCAGTGGGTGGTGTAAAGTGTGATGAGGGAGCGAGTGCTTTATGGAGCTCTTTGCTGGCTCATGTTTCAGTCAGGGAGGAAGAAGGGAATCCTCGCAGGGCTAAAATTGGCTGCTCTGAACCTACTTGCAACTGTGAAGGGCTTCCCTCTTGTTTAATGGAGACGCTTGGAGGTGCTGCCCACCTTCAGGTGTGCCGTAGCCGCTCGGCAGGCGCTGCACACTCAGTGTCTGTTTCAGCCCAAGTCCACAAGGGGCTGGGCTCAGTGTCTGAGCCTGGCACGACACAAATGGTTGGGTTTTGGGGTCTTATTCCATTTGAGTGTGTCGTTCAGTGCCCGCTTCCTGAGCGGCCTGCAGGTGTGAGCAGTGGGTGGCTGTGGGCCCTGAGCCCAGCCGAAGGCCTGCTCCGAGCTGGAGGTTCGGGTGGTTTGGTTCACGTCACGCAGCTGTGCTTTGGAACTTGTCAGAGGATTGCTTGGCTGTTACAGCTGCTTCAGAAGCGTGGCGTTGTATCTGTGCACTCGAGCTGGTTACCAGAGCCTTGTGTTTTGTTGTCCAGCCACCTGTAGCCTGATGAAACAACAGGGTGAGCAAAGTTCTGCAGTGAGTGAAAGTGCCTGGGAGCTGCTGTGGGGCAGGGAGGGGGAGGGCTGGCAGCGGGTTGTTGGCTTGGAGCTGCTCTGGCTCCGTGGTTCCATGCATGAGAAATCTGGGGTGCAGTCCAGGTTCTGAGCTTTATTCTCAGCGAAGGCGAAGTTGAGCTGATAGACCCTGTGACCTCGTGAGGGCTGTGTGAGCGGAGTGTCAGGAAACCCAGGAGGGGTAACTGCGTGTGCACCAAATATGTGGCATTGATTTCGGGAGTGACTTTGTGTCCTGGGGTGTTGGCTTGGTGGTGGTACATCCCTGTGCTCTCACCTCACTGATGCGTGCAGCTGATGAGCAGTGCTCCCACAAAGAGCAGGACTAATAATGGCCCGAGTGCCACCAGCAGCTTTTGTAACAGTAATAACGTGAGTGGTGTTGAAATTAAATGAAACAACTGTTCCTGTTTTTTTTGTTTTCCTAGGAGTTGAATGATCTGGCACGTGATCCTCCAGCACAGTGTTCAGCAGGGCCTGTTGGTGATGACAGTAAGTATGGCACTGTCAGTGTGCACATGTGGACTGTTTTCCTTCTAAAACAGGGCACCTGGTTCCTCCATGAGGAGAACTTGTACTGGAGACTGTTCCCCACACCAGCCTGACACTTGTACCTGTGATGCCATCCCTGTGGATCACCTGAGATCTGTGCCCATTTCATGGGGAGCTCTGTTTCCTCCCCCAGTGCTCTGGCATTCTCGTATCAACACGTGCAGTCAGCGCGCACTGAGCTGCAGCCCAACCCTGGCCCAACCAGTGTGCAGTCTCCTACAGCTGACAAAACTTGTTTGGTACCTAAATTATGTATAGTGTGCTCACGTGGTGCTGTGGAAGTAAAGCAGTCTGCTCCAATGCTGGGTGGTGGTACATCGAGGTCACAGTTAACTATATTTTACACAGGACTTAAAGCAGCCACTGCATTTCCTAAAGAGGTAATGCACAGTCTTTGAGGGTAGCAAGGTAAAATGTGAATGGGAGGAAAACTAATTAGTGAATTGAAGCTTGAATTATAAAGTATTTTTTGGTTTTTAAGTTACAGGAACACTTGAAAAAGCTGTTTGCTTTCAGTTGTTTGTGCTGTTGCTCTATAGGGTATGCCAGCATAAGGACTGAAGAACGAGTTGAGACCTTCAGGCAGGGCTTAAGTCAATCTGCTGCTCCTTCAGGACTTCTGAGTATGCAGAATCTGAATGTGCAGGTCTTGCTGTGGTGACAGCTTTGTCACTGGATTTGTATGTGGGTGCTTAGCTACGAGATGAAGTGCAGGCAGAGGATCCTTCAGTTGCAAGGTACTGGTGTGCTTAAATCCTCTCTAAGCAGTTGGCTCTGCCAGGTCCCTGAAGGGAGCTGCGTGCTGGGAAGGAACAGCTGGGCTGCCTTGTTGGCCCAGGCACCAGCTGCTCCGAGTTCTCCTGGTACGGAGACCTGGGCATCTTTCTCTGCTCCTTTTGAAGCTCAGAGAGCCGTGTGAAAGGAGGCTGTTATTGCTTAGAGCCTTCCCCTGCATTTCTTTTCTTTGTGCTAAGATCTCCTGTTACCTTGCTCGTGTGTTTTCTCCTAGAACAGGGCAAGATGCACTGCATGATTTAATAGGCTTCACATAGATCTTTCTTATTGTAGTTCTGGATCGTGGTCCCCAGGCTGCTGGACCACCTGTGAGTAACAGAGCTTAATTGTTGGCCCCTACTGCAGCCATTGGTGTTGGGTTGTGGGTTTTTTTATTGTGAGAGGCCTTTGCTTTTAAACTGAACCAAAGTCATTTCACAAGTTGCTCAGGCCTTCTAACATCAACATTTCTCACTTCTTGGTAAAGTGCAATTTCTTTTTTGTATCAGCATTAAGCATTTGGTCCCAGTTTAGGTGGTCCAGGTCAGTAAGGTGCCTGCAATGGCAGGACCACTTGTAAGGTCACCTCTTGCTTTGTAACTTTACAGCCTGCCCTGGGGAAAATCCAGATGAGTGTGTATGAAATGCCTGAGTATTTAAAGCATAAAATGCCGGAGATAAGGCAATGTGTTGATGCTTCTGTAGAGGCTCTGCCATGTCAGAGAGGCTGCACAAGAGCAGTTCAGCTGTTGCAGGGGTGCATCCAGCTGTGCAGCAGCATCCCTGACAAGGCAGCTGCTCAGCCTGGCATCCAAGCTTGTAGGAGCAAGGAGTGTTGAGAAGGGAGGCTTCCATCTGTGCTGAGAGCTCATAGGCTTGGGGATTCTTCTTACGAGAGTGATTCTGATCAGTTGTAGCAGTTAATCTCTTTTGAGCTATTGGCAAGTTCTGCAGTGCATAGAAACATAAATTCGCGAGTCTTAGACTAGGTTAAAAAGAGCACTTTGAAGAATGAAGAGACTGGTTATTTCTCTTTTTGTGGAGGCATTAGTGTTTAGCAGTGCCTTCAGGCAAGTGGAAGCTGTTCCTGGTTTGAGGGCTTTTAGCAGTACTTGTAGGCATCCCGCCACTTTCCTGCTTTAGGAATGGTATTTCTAAGGAGCTTGCAGGTGTGTGGGAGGGCACCCAGTAAGGTGCAGAGCCAGTCTGAGGATTTTCTGGTGCCATAATGATCTGCTTTATTGTTTCAGAAGTATGTCACGGCCAGTCAGGGTGCTGGAGGAGGTGGTAACGTGAGCTGAGCAGTGGTTGAGGGCGGCTTCAAAGCTTTCTTGATTTGGCAGTAATACCCAGGTCTTTGTGTCACCATGCTGGTGGATCCTTGAAAATCTTGCACTGTTGAGAGCTCACCCTCTGGTGTGTAACTGAACAGCAGGGGCAGCAGTGGAAGGTGCTGTTCTGACAGTGCTGGCTGTGCTCGAGGCCTGCTTGCTTGCCTTGTCACAATGTTTCTCAGGGTTCAGAACATGCTGTGCTTTCAGGGTGATATCTTCCTCGTCCAGCTGATGTAAACTGTCTCCTGGTGTCAGCAGCTCATCGCAGTGTTACATTAACTCTGGAATGGGAAAAGCTGCTTCTGCTTAGTCAACTGCAGGGACTGGATACGTTTTCTCTCTGGATAAGGTGGTTTTGTCATCCTCCACTTGGCTCCATTCTCTGTTTGGGAAATAGGGTTGGGGTTACGTTACCAGATTATAGTATAACACCGATTTCTCCTGGTTTAAGGCTGTGATGAGGTGTCACAGTTGATCTTCCTAGCATGCAGAGGTGTTCAAGTTAACATCCAGTATTTTTCTATATTCAGCACAGCTGGAGTCAGCCTTAACCAGCATCCACTGATGCATGTGAGAATCTCAGTGTTCTGTAGTGCTGCACTCCTCACTGTCTTTTTGCCACCTCTTTGTCCTCTTGTTCCAGCCTTCCCCCCTCCAGCTGCCAGCAGTGGACTTGCTCTGGAGCTGCCTGAACCTTTTAAAAGGGGCGAACGTCGCGTTTGGAAGCGAGGCATTGTCTTCATTTCCTGAGCCTGGCTGAATGTCCTTTTCCCTTGCTGGCTGCAGTCAGCAGCTGTAGCACCCTTTGTTACAGAAGCTGCTGCTTGAACCAGCTGCTTTTCTACTCAGTCTTGGCAGGGCTGTCTCTACTCTCGTTTTTCCATTCTTTCTGAGCTCACACTCGCTTGTAGTGCCTGTACAGCTGTGACTGGAAGCAACTCAGAGTAGGCACACAGTGTTACTGTGTCACAGCCACCTTTGGGCCCGGGGTGGAAGCTGAGGGCACTGGTTGCACGTGAAGTGCGCAGCTGCAGATGGCTTCAACTTCTGTGCCTTAAAGACTTGGCTCCTACAGCTGGGTCAGCTTGTGTTCTGCTCCCCACTTCTAAAGGTGAGGTGCAGCCAACATCCTGGCAGAGGAAAATTCCCAAAATACCTGAGAAATAACTCGTTAAACTAGTGTGCTGTGAACTTGGGGTGTTAGGAGAAAGCAAGTGCCCTGAAGTACATATGGGGGAACTTTATTGCAGACTAACAGCACTGATTATTTTCCTTCTGTCCTGCAGCATAAAGACGTTCTTCACAAGCCTTCTGTATTACCAGATTAAGATGTTCTCTTGGACAGATGCACATGAGTGAGACTGACTTTTTTTCCATTTAACCTAAAGCATTCTGGCACACTGGTCTCAAGTGTTTAGCAGACTCATTCTGAGGTTCTTTTGTGACTTGTGTTACTTTCTGTGCTTTAATGGAATTTTCGTGCTTCTGTGGAGGCTGAAGGTAGATGCTGGGTCAGGACGCTGCTGGCTGTAGGTGAGCTCCTTACCTGTGGAATGCACAGGGCTCAGGTTTACCCTTTGTTCAGTGAAGGAGCCACGCAGAGGAGATCCTGTTGAGGAAAGGGATGAACTTCCTCTGTGCCTCTGCTGTAACTCGCTCTGAAAGGGCAGTGCAGCTGTTGGAAAGTGGGCTTGATTCAGGTAATGGTAGACTTTCATTGGAAACTACCTGATTGAATGCTCAAACTTGTTGGGTCCGAAGCAGTGAGTGAACTCTGTGTTTCTGCTGTGCTGGGGTTTCTTTCAGGGTGCAGCACAGGTATCTACCACAGCAATTTCTGAAAGCGTGGACCGAATGTGCAGGAAATACAGAGTGCATCTCCCTGTCTCTGTTCAGCTTTTTGGCTGGTGTCCTCGCAGTTTCTCAGAAGGTTTTGTTTTTAAAATAGACTCTTCTGTACTGCTTTCTTGTGGCGTTAAGTATTCATTACTTGAGCTTCTCCAAACCGAAGTAAATCTCTTTCTTTTTCAGTGTTCCATTGGCAAGCTACAATAATGGGACCAGTAAGTATGAGAGAATGGATGTTCATAGTTTCTATGACCAGTCTTCTTGTAAAAACTGAACTGCAACATTTCCTTTTCCTTAACAGAACGACAGTCCCTATCAAGGTGGAGTATTTTTCTTGACAATTCACTTCCCAACAGATTATCCCTTCAAACCACCTAAGGTGAGTGTCCTGTGCAGTAGCTTACCATGTGCTGTAATGTACATTTGTGAGCCTACACTGAAATTTTCCTTCTTCTGCAGGTTGCATTTACAACAAGAATCTATCATCCAAATATTAACAGTAATGGCAGCATTTGTCTTGATATTCTACGATCACAGTGGTCCCCAGCACTAACTATTTCAAAAGGTACCTCCAATGCTCACTTAATTTTACTCTGCTGTAATTACTCATCTAGGTTTAGAATGTAAAACAATACTGCATTCTCAGTGTTAACTGCTTCTGTGATCACAGCTTCAGTCTTGTGGCCCAGCGTGTAGTTTGTAACCTGTTCTTCACAAGCCCTGGATCATCCAATTCCTTCAGCCATAGGGAGAAGGGATTTTAGTGTAGTTTTGCTCATGGATCCAGTAAGTCTGACTGAATCAAGTACTGAGTCGTGGCACTTCTGTGCAGGAAGCTCTGCTTTAGGACAGACATTTGAGCTTGAAAACATGTATATGACAAAAGAAGGCTCCAGTGTTGATACTGTACACAAAGTAAAACGTAAGGAAACAGCAGCGGCCTGTTAAAAAAGGCTGACAAAAACATGCAGTTCTTCTCCACCACTTGTCATGCCCTCACACACCTTTTAGTTCTAGCAGATGACTCCTTGCTTATCTTAACTGTTTCCCTTCTACTGAGCTCACAATTCTGATACCCTCTGTCCAGCTGAGGATGTAGCATTTGTGAAGAAGAGGTGGAAAGACAGCAGCACGTCTTGTCTGTGATGGCAGTGAGTCTGCTGTTGTGCAGAGCTGAATGTCCTCACTGTAACTGGAAAGCTGAAGGAATAGTGCCAGTAAAAGCCAGATGACTGTGTGCTTGTAGCTTTCTTTATGAATGCCTTCAGTAGAGCCCTAGCTACTGTTAGAGGTGCTAAGGTAGTCCTAAACATACAGCATTTAATCACTATGTGATGGCTAGAATTCTACAGCTACAGAGCACGTAGCGTGGCATGATGTGTTATTTTCACTTGTCTTGGGGATTCTGAAGTTAGCATACATCCTGTGGGATGATAAATAGCATGTAAAC
The DNA here is from genome assembly GCF_019232065.1 of Centrocercus urophasianus. Taxonomy (NCBI): domain Eukaryota; kingdom Metazoa; phylum Chordata; class Aves; order Galliformes; family Phasianidae; genus Centrocercus; species Centrocercus urophasianus. The sequence continues at coordinate 31,565 of NW_024885154.1, read as the reverse complement.
ACTGGAATGTATGCTGGGATCGTGACAGAAGTAGGCTGAGAAGTTAAGAGGCTAGCTGAGAGCATCAGCAGACTTACTATTAATGGCTGTCAGAGAGCTTTAATCACAAAATATACCTTGACTTAATTTAGGGACCGAATCCAGTTGCAGTATGCTTTTCCAGCTCCTTTCTTCCTCTGCCTTCAACTCCTTTTTCTGATCCTCTTCAAACTGCATCCTCCTGGTGTAGTTAGACTAAGCTGTGGGACCAGCGAGGCCATTCTGTCACTCTAAAGCATGCTTCCTGAGATCAGGTGCATATGTATTACTGACCAGTTGTCTCTGTTGTGCTTTCATATGAACTCTCTGCAAACTCTCGTGTGTGTAGCACAGAATGCATGCAGATCTAACCAGAGGGAAGTCTTAGCAGGGTCACTTGGTGATAATTCATGAAGGCAGCAAAAGAAATGCTGGTGGGTGTCAGGAATAAGAGATGCTTTCTGTAAGAAGGTAGACCAAATTACCCATGGCAGGAGTTGGAAGAGGCATTCCTATCTCCATCAAGTACAGATGAATTCTACGAAGGCAGTGTCAACCTGCTAGGGTGGAAATCTTGTTTTCAGTGAGGCTGCAGCTGTATTGTTACAGACTTCAGGGCTGTCAGCTCCCTGACTTCCTGGTTAGCCTTACTGAGGAGCAAATGTGTTGCTAATAGGAGAAGCTGCTGGGTTAGGTAACTCCTGTGAATAACAGGGCCTCAGCTTTATGCTGAGTAACGAATGCCTTGCGTCCCATCAGAAGCAGCACCGTGGGTCTGGGGGAAGGTGTGCTTTCTCTACTGATCCAGAAATTGAGAAAGATTGGAAACAGTTCTTCCATTTAACAGCTTCATTTGTAGCTTCTTTCTGAGGCATCTGGAAGGTGATGTTCCAGCAGCTTGCACAGAGGAGACGTTATGTTACCATGTCTGGATTTCTTGGTGGTGCTGCTTTTTGCTCTTCCCTGCGAGGGGGAAGTTGAAGTGGTGTGCAGTGACTTATTGCTTATAGCATGTTTGTGGTGGGAATACTGAGGGAAATCATGACAGTGCTAATTAATTAGGAAAACATAAGTGGTAAAGGTGGGGATTGGGGCTTCTCTTGCTCAGGAGATGCAGGCTGCTCCAAAGGGCAGTCCAGTGTATCTGAATTGGGAACCTGCCTCTGCCCTCTTTGCAGGGTGAGATAGCTAGTGACTGAGCTTGGGGCTGCCAGAGCCTCAATTTCAGGCTGCTAAGTGACCAAGGAAGTTTCTCTGCCCCTGTAAGTAGCTTGGAGTGATTGTGACTATGGCGGTGGAGGTGACTAGCATCCATGTTTTCCTAACGTTTATCACTTCTTCAGAATGGATTTTGGAGAGCAGGGGAGAACAGCACTGACCTTCTGAGATAGGAGTACGAATAACTCTGTTAGTAATTCCGAAGTAGGTATTGGTTGAAGAGTACATATGGTCAAATGAATAGTCTCTAGATCTAATTGTAAACACACCTTGGTGGTTACCTTGATTCCAAAGCTTAAGCAGAATGCATAAACCTAGAAGTGCTATCACTACCTCAATAAACAAGAATCTGTAATCTGTAGCAGGAGAATAAAGTGTCTTCACCCGCTTTTAATTGTTTTTAGGCATATTTGGGAGAACCCTACTTTATCTTGAGCTTGTAGTGTGCGAGTTGAGTGGTAAACTGAAGTATTTCTTCAGTAAAGATTGGGCAACTTGCTCTCTTTCTTTGTGTTTCTGTGTGTTCAGCAGAGGAGCCATGGAGTTTACATTTGGTGCATTGAAGACCCTACCTAGTGAGTAACTTCAGCCTCACTCACTTAAAGAATTCAGCTTAAATCAGAGAGCCTTCTGGGCTGAAACAGACCTTTCAGATCACCTAGTTTCACCCTGCTGCCATAGGCAGGGTCACCTCCCTCTAGCCCAGCTTGCTCACAGCCCCATCCAGCCTGGCCTTGAATGCTTCCATGGTGGGGGCATCCACAGCCTCACTGGACAACCTGTTTCAGTGTCTCACCACCCTCACAGTAAAGAATTTCTTCCTAATATCTAGTCTAAATCTAACCTGTTCCAGTTTAAAGCCATTTCCCCTCATCCTGTCTCTACCTGCCCTTATAAAAGTCCCTTCCCAGCTTTCTTGTAGGCCCCCTTCAGGTACTGGAAGGCCACTATAAGGGTCCCACAGAGCCTTATCCAAATTGAAGAGTCCCAGCTCTCTCTCCCTCTGTCCTTGTAGGGGAGGTGCTCCAGCCCTCTGTTTTGTGGCCCTCCTCTGGACTTGCTCAACAGCTCCCTGTCCTTGTGCTGGGGGCCCCAGACCTGGATGCAGCACTCCAGGTGGGGTCTCAGAAGGACAGACTAGAGGTGCAGAATCATTCCCTGGACCTGCAGGTCACATCTCTCTTGTTGCAGCCTTCTGGCTGCAAGCGTGTTGCCAGCTCATGTTTAATCTTGCATCAGTTGGCACTCCCAAATCCTTCTCCCCAGGGCTGCTCTCAAGCCATTCTCTGCCCATCCTGTATCTGTGCTTGGCATTGCCCTGACCCACGTGCAGAACCTTGCACTTATCCTCGTTGAACTTCATGAGGCTGTTATGAGTCCACCTCTCCAGCCTGTGCAGGTTCCTCTTGCAGCATCCCTTCCCTCTAGCATGTCAGCTGCACTGCTCAGCTTGGAGTCTTCTCCAAACTTGCTATTCATGTTGCTTACTTGTTAAATAGCACTGGTCCCAGCCGCGGTCCCTGAGGAGCACCACTCATAACTGGTCCCTGCTTGGACATCAAGCTGTTGACACAATTCTCTGAGTGTGACCACTGAGCCCATTTCTTACGCAGTGAGTGGTCCATCCATCAGATCCACTTTCTTCCAATTTGGTGACCAGGGTGTCATGGAGGATGGTGTCAAACCGTTGCACACGTCCAGCGGATGACATCAGTTTCTCTTCATTTGTCCCCTGATGCTGTAACTGCATCATAAAAGGCCACCAAGTTTGTCAGGTGTGACTTGCCCCTGATGAAGCCTTGCTGTTTACCACCGATCACCTCCTCTTTGTTTTCCATGCCCCTTAGTAGGACCTTAAGGGGATCTGCCCTGTGATCTTGCCAGGCACAGAGATGAGACTGAACAGTCTGTAGTTCCCTGGATCTTTTTTCCCTTCTTGACAATGGGGGCTTTGTGTCCCCTTTTTCAGCCAGTGGGAACTTCGCCAGACTGTGGTTACCTTTCAGATATGCTGGATAGCAGCTTGACACCTTCATCTGCCGTTTCCCAGAACCCAGGGATAGATCTCACCCGATTTGTGCACCTTTGTTAGGTGGTCTCAAACCTGATCTTCACTTCCAGTGGGCAGATCTTCCTTCTCCCAGTTCTTACCTTTACTTTCTGCCATTTGGGCAGTGTGGCTGGAGCTGTTGCCAGTGAAGACTGAAGCAAAGAAGTCATTTTTAGCCTCGCCTCAACCTTCTCCATATCCCTCATGACCAGCTCTCCAGTTTGCTCATGGAGGAGGCCCACATCTGACCAGAGGTTCCCTTTGAGCTTTGGGAAGCTCCCCTAGATGGAATGCATGAGCACCAGTGCGGGTTGGCAGGAAGCTGTGGACTCTCTGTCCTTGGAGATGGCTGTAAGTCATCTGAACGTGGTCGTGGGCAGTTAGCTGCCCCTGGGGGAAACTCTGGAACTTTCAGACCCCAGATGCTTCTGAGGGTGATGACAGATGGCTGTCTGAAACTCAAAGATAGTGATTGTACAGGCAAATACTTTTTCCAGCAGTCAATTGTGAGATTTCTTTTTTATTCTGTATTACTGAGAGGGTAGAACCTCAGCAGATTTCATGTTCACTTCACTTTCTGTATATGAGAACTTATTCAAAGTCAGTTTATCAAATTGCAAAATATATCAGCTATAATGATACTGAAGTTTAAAAAAAGAAAATCAACATAAAGCTAAATCTGCACGGTATCGTTTACAGTGCTGGTTGTCAGAGACTTTAGGACGTTAGAAACGCTTTCAGCAGTCAAGAACTTTGTGTTCAGCATCTCCCAAAATACACTCCTGAGCATTTCTGTACTGCGTGCTGAGGGACTGTGCCTGTGCTGCTCGCAGGGATGGTGGTTCAGCTCCTGCCTTGGTGTTCACAGGGGTCCTGATGTACTGTCAGCTCCACGTGCAGAGCGAAAAGCTGCTAAGTGAAGCTCTGTGAAACCATCTGGGTGTGCTGTGTGCGTCAGTCCTCAGCAGAAAGCCTCTGAGCCCTCACTGTGGAAGGCCTTCAGGTGTGCAGCTTAGCAGCAGCAAGTGGCCCCAAGTAGCGCTGGACCTGGATGTGGAGGGTCTTAGCTGCCAGGCTGACGGTTAGGAATGGAGGAGCCTTAGCTGTCCTGGGGAGTAGGAGAGCTGGGTAAGGCCCTTGGAATGGAGCTGAGTTCCTGAGCAGTGATGTGTGCAAAGCTCAAATGCACGCTGAGGTTTTGTAGTCCCCAGAGTATCAGGCTAAGCTAAACCTGAGCTTCGTTACTTTGATGTTGAAAAGCATGCATCTGTGTACAAGCAAGATCAAAAAGCAAAATGCTGTCAGAGCTGGTAGCCTGTTCTCCAAAAGGATAACTAATCCCTTCCTAAAGGAAGAACTTAGTGGCACAGTATTTGTAATTTACCTGGAGCAGAGCAGGGAAGGGTGGGCTCAGATATTGGCATGGAGCACAACAGCTGGCACTGCCCCTCTTTGAATTCCTGCCCTGTGTCAGCACACAAGCATTTTGATTATATAGTGATCTTGAGCTGACTGTGACTTGAGCCAGGGCTGGTAGCTGAGTACGTATCCTGCTGTCCTGACAACCTGGCACTGAAAGGAGCTCTCATGGCTTTGTCAGTAGTGTAAAAGGAACTTCCTTGGTGCAGTCTTTGTTTGCCCTCTCCTTAGAAATGGAACTTCTTTTGGATGGATCTTCAGAGAAGACTGGCCTGGGCTGGTGAGGCCTTTTCCCCTTATAGGAATTGACACTAGGGGGGTAACTTTAAGACACAGCTGCTCTATTCTCCTCATTCCACTGATGCACTCGAGTGCTCGCTGCCCTTAACGTAGAAGTTCAGATTAGCAGGGTCCTTGTGGAGGCAGAATGTCGGTGGGTGCCTTAGCTGTTCTGACCTGAGCTCCTTGGAACCCAGGGAAACGTTTTACTCCTGGATTGGTTGTAATTAGAGAGTAGTAATAGTGCTGAGCAGCAGTTGAGCCAGAGCACCAGCTAAGGAGCTGCGTTCAGGTACCTCACTAGCTTGGAATTGGTGCTTGCTGTTTAATTTCTTCTTTGGTTTATCCGGAAATTCCATTGCTCCTCAGTTGCTTCTTATCCTGAATTGACCTATGGATGAATGGCTACTGAGCCAAGTTTTGTTTGGAATTCCAGTTCGATTCTAGCTGGAAGTCACTGACATGAGACCCACTCTGGCTTTCTTAACAAATACAGCATTTGACTTCTGTACTTGGAAGATGATTTCTGCGCTGAGAAACCAGCGATGCTCATCAGTTCTTCCTAATAATCTTGTGGAATCTGTGCCTTAGGGTCACAAATCAGGCTTCTACATCGATAGCATCTTTGTTTCTTAATCAGCTGGGACCACAGTCTCATATGCTGTGGTAGTGCAGGGCTGGTATTGGCCTTTTGTAGTGCTGGTATCTAGAGAAACTAGAAGTGTAGCTTTAGTGCTCCTAATGAGGCTTAAATAGAGGCTTTCAGTGGTAACCTTTCCTACAGCAGACCAGGACTAGGCTTGGTCTAATTGCCTGCACATTTGTGTGGAGGAGTCATGCATGAGGCTGGTACACAGCTTCTGCTGCTCTTAAATCTGCTGTCAGCTGCAGCTGCATGCTCCAGGAATGCAGAAGTGTCAGAACTGTGTGATGCACTTGATAATCATCCCTGCCACCAACAGAACTTGGTTGCCACGGCTCCTCTTGACTTCCTTGTCCTGCTGGAACGCTGGGGAAAGCTTCTGGATGTGGAGCTTACTCTCCCCAGTGGGCTCTGTGGGGGCCTGTGGTTTGCAAAGGTGTCTGTTTACTGCTGTATTTTTGGGATCTTGATGCATCTCTTAGAGTTCTGTGGGCCAATAGCAAGTTCCAGTAGGCAGTTTTATTGGGTTTAGTTGTTCTCCATGTTGCACTGGAGGGATCTGCACACAGCCTGCTCTGTGAATCCTGTCCTGAGCAATGACTGAGCTGGTTGTGGCAGAAGTGCAGCCGTGGAGCTTACATATTGAACTTGCATCTACCTGCAGTTTGATGCAAGGTTTGGCAGAGTGAGGATAGAAGAGCCTGCTGGGAAGATGAGGTGAATCCTACGGCAGCAACGTGTGAAGTTTGTCGATAAGCTGCACATGGCATGATTCTCTGCACATTGGAGCTACCTCAAGGCAGGCTGCCCTTGAATTTTGGAGCATTCTGTGGTGTGAAGGGAAGTCTTGCAAGTAGACTTATATCAGGGATGTGCACTGTTAGGCCTCAGCTGGCATCAGAGAGCACATTGCTGAGCATCCTTAGCTGATAGCAAGTGTTAAGTGATCAGACTGCTTGAGAGTGCCTTATCAGCAGCTGGGGGGAGCTGAGCCCACTGCTTCTTTAGAGGCACTTTGTTAACAGTCTCCTCCTTGATTAGTTCTGTTCTCCTGATTCCTTACTTAAAGGTTGTGAAGTGCTTGCTCCCTGCTAGTTCATAGAAGGGAGGAGTCCTCTGAAAGACAAGCTGTTCTCGTTGTCTGTGGGAGATGGATGGAGTTCACAGTTGAAGTATTGGAGTTAAACAGGCTGTGCACTCAGGGAAGTAAAACAAAGCTGGAGGAAAACCAATTTTTGAATGAAAGGAGGCTATAACAGTCTGCTTTGATTTGCTTGATGTTTTGCTACAGGCTGGACTGTTAAGAGTGGATAGATGAGAAATAACTCAGTGCTTGAACCATCTGAGTCAGTGGGAAGTTAAACTTTATCTGTTCTACTATTGCTGACAAATCCAAACCTAGATCCTGGAGCGCGCACACCCCCACACCATTAATGTCTCTCTCAGTGAGAGACTTGAGAAATGCAGTCAAACTGGTGCTCCACCAGCGCTGCAGCAGCCCTGCCTGTTACCAAGCAGGACGAACAGACGTGGCATAGAGCAGTGTCACTGCATGCTTGTGTGGTTCAGCCTACTCTGCAGTAGTTCATCTGCTGTAGGAAGCACCACTCCAAAATGCTGATAAGTGCGCTCAACCTCTTGCTTCAAGCTGTGCTGCCACATCCCGCCCAGTACTGTGCTCACAAGACTTGCTGTTCTGAACTTCTTTACTGCTGTACCCTGTACCTGTTCTGCTGATACTGGCACTTGACAGTGAACATCAAGGCTCTGCTGTGAGATTCACTCCAGTAATACTCATTGCCCTGCAAAGCTGGTCTGCTCCTTTCTGCAGCGCTGGCTTATTTAATTACTGTGTGAAAGAGCTCATAGAAATAACTGACTCCTAAAAATCTGCCAATTATTTGCTCTCTCCTCTTACATTTGGGTTTTTACACTTTATGCCAGGGTGTATTTCTTTCTTTCCAGGGGCTGTAATGGTGGTCTGTAGGCTGCCGAATTGGTTGGTCTCAAACCTGTGTGCTCAACACAGAACTGCTGAATTTATTTTGGACAGCTGGCTGCTTTCAGCAGCCTATCAAACCACTTGAAATAAATTTCAGTTAAAACTGCTTTGCTTGCTGAAGCTGTACAGATGAAACTGAAAGATCTGAAGTTATAAGTCAGAGCAAGTAGTGGAGAATAGTTCTGATTAATGATTAAAAAAAAAAAACCCACAACTGAATGTCAGTGCAGCTTGAAATTGCATTGAGTCCAGTTTCTAGAACGTTGGAGAGATACTACAACAGAAGTGATCTGCTGCAAAACAAGATCTGGAGATTGTTTTTGAAGTTATTAGCATGCCAGAAGTCATTGCTGAAAGCGCAGCTGGTGGTGGGGTTCCAATAAAGCACAGCCTCTTCCAGCCAGGAGAACGTGGCAGTGCTCTGCTGTGGGGAGGGCAGCATCACTGGGGATGCAGCAGCACTCTGCCCTGCTGCCTGTGCTGGAAGGGGCTGCTGGCAGGTGTGCAGGGTGCTGTCAGTGGCTGGGGAAAGGGAGCAGGTGGGGCTGAACAGAGCCTTGCAGGTGGGTGCTGCTGCTTTGGGGCGAGCCGTCCTGTGCAAAGTCAGCCATGGTCACTAAGGACTGTGGTAAAATAAATCCGGCTGGGATCACAGAAATGGAACGTTCCCATCTGGAAAAGGCTTACGAGGATTGCTGATCCAACCCCTGCTCTGTGCAGTACCATCCAAATTTCAAACCCTCTGACTGAGAGCCGTGTCCCAATGGCTCCTTGACCTCCAGCAGTTTGGGGCCATGGCCCTTCAGTGCCTGATCAGTGCTCCTTGGCTTGATTTCTTCCTTCTGTGTAAAGGAAGGAATGGATGTTAGCTTTTCTTACTCATCCTGTCGCCTGAGGAGACCTCAGTGTCTGTCTGTGGAGGCTGGAAATACGAAGACAAAGGCCACAGGAAGGGAGCTGCAGAAACCTGCCGTGTTCAGGCTGTGCTGCTGGCTGCAGGTGTGTCTGAGGTGGCAGAGAGACCAAAGCTGGGACTGGTGGAAAGAGCTAAAGGTGATGAGCTGCTGTGTCTGTTACAGCCTTGCCAGCCCTGTCTTTCAGCCTTGGTAAGGGACAGCAGTTCAGGTCCAGTGGTTCCGATGTGCCTCTAGCACACGGGTAAAATCATTAAGCTCTGAAGCTGTGTTCAGACAGGTCTGAATGGTTCAAGGGGTGATTGATTGTGCAGAATGCTCTCTAATTACGAGTGAGCAGTAGAAAGCCAGGAGTACAGAGTGAAATTGGCAATAGTGGATTTAAAACTTAAATCCCAGTTGTTCCTTAAACTGTAGGTTTGCGGAACTGAACTGGTGCACGAGGTGGCTGGCAGTGAAGTCCTTGAGACCAGAAAGAATGTAAAATTAAAAGCTGTTTGTAGGTGCATTTCTGATGGTAAGCCTTTGTGCTGTTTAACATTTACAAAGTGTAAAAGATGATCTCCTTTCCAAAGGTTGCTTTCTGTAGACACTTCACTGGGATGCGTAGTGCAGATGTCACAGGGGTGGGTGGGGTGATTTCCATGTTGCTGAGCTCCTACAGATGAGGCTGACAGCAGTGGGGCAGAGCTGCTCTTGCAGTCTCAGTTCTTAGAACCACGTGTGCTGAAGAATGAGCTCTGTGGTTGGAGATGGGCAGCTCTTCTGAGGCAGTGGTGCTGTTCTGGTCCAAAGCAGAAGAGGATGCTGGGGGAGGAGATTGCTCTTCATTTGAGAGCAGGAAGTATGTTCACTTAGATCAGGAACAGAGCTTACTAGTGAACGTGTTCTGGAAGCTTTTGACTTGAAATGCCTACCGTGCCTGGATGAGTCTACAGAAACGTGCAGGAAAACTGACCTGGGTTCTTGTGTTCATCACTGAGCATCTCCTGAAGCTTTCACTCCTGTCCTATTTAAAATCTTCTGGCCTGTTCTCCTCCTCTTCAGCTGTACCTCGGCAGCCTTTATTTTGTGATCTTTTTTATAAGCTCACTTCTTTTTTAAAGTGAATTGTGGAATGCATGCTGCTCTCTTCCTATTTGTAGCTGATGTGTTTCAGTGTACCAGCTCTGCCTCCTGTGCTCCAGGTCAGAGTAGCAACTGATGGAAGCTGTGACAGATCAGTGCTTTCAAACTTGTGGTTGCTGCCATCTCCAACGTGCTTGGGAGAGGCCTCGTGACGCCTCTGTCAGTGCTGTTGATGGAGGGGACACAAGCAGTGGCACTGTTTGTACTGCATTCAGCCAGTTCTGATCACAGGAGCGTTTGGCAGCCCTTAGAGGGCACGAGGCCCTTGACATGTTTCATGCATTGCCCCAAAGTGCCTTGCTTATAGCTTACACCTCTTCATCTCTCCTGCTTTGCTGTGAGCGTAGGAATACACACATCTGTCTGTAGTCTTCTGGCTCCTTATAGAGATGAAGGTTGATGCTGTGCTAGGCAGCATCACGCAGGTGGGACGTGGGATATACACAGTACCTGTTTGTACTGCTGCTTTGTTCAGTGCTTTGTGTCTGCTGTGAATGAAGAAGCTGAATTTCAGGTCTAATAGCAGATATGCTTCTAAGAAGGCTTTCAAGCAGCACACTTCTCCCTTAGGATTTGAAGGTTCTAGTGGGATATTCCTGTCCAGAGGATTCCCAGTGGTGCAGCTGAGATGGAAGAAACTTGTAGTCACACACAGTTGATCAGTTAAGAGCTTGTGTTCAAAATGGCTTGGTGAAGGAGGTGGGATTGCTGCACGTGGTTTTAAGAGCTGCTGCTAATACTGCTGCCTGGGGGAAGCAGGCAGGCTGCCTGACGTCTGCAGGTGCCTTCAGCTGTGTTTAAACTAATGCAGTGTTTTTTCTCTCTCCCTAGTACTTTTGTCCATCTGTTCTCTGTTGTGTGATCCCAATCCAGATGATCCTTTAGTGCCTGAGATTGCACGGATCTACAAAACAGATAGAGAAAAGTGAGTATGGAAGCCAAAGGTGGAACGTAAACAGAGTTGATGCTTTAATAGTAAAAGGGAACTGGAAAAAAAAACAACCACACTTCGTGGGGAGAAGTGTGAACTTTGATTTGTTCCTTCCTAACACTCTGAATGTGGTGGGTTTGGGTTTTCATGGGTGGTGTATACAATACAGCTATTTTGACAGCTTTTCACTGCTGTAGGAAAAAGACACCTTTTCTGGTAGAAGTAAAGCAAGCAGAGACGTTCTTCTTCTTTGAGTTTCTTACTGCATTTTCATTCTACACAATAGTTTTTCAGTAGTGTGGTAGCTGTTAATTGCAGGTTTGCTTAATGTAAAGTGAGCAGTGCAAATCTGTGGCATATGATGCTAAGTTCAGGCTTCTAAAATCTCACCAGTTTCACTGTGTGCTTTAATCCTACATAGCCAGCAGAGGGAGAACAAGTTGCTTCGGTGGGAGGATGTTTCCATGCTAGCTGTTGGTGATGGAGTCAGGCAAGCAAAGAAACAACAAAATACTATTTTCATCTTCATTTCACAACCCAAGGAAAGAACAAGTGGTGTAGAGAGAGGGGGGGAGGACACAAGCTGCCTCTGAGGTGAACTGCAAACTGAAGAGAAGGCCGCTACTGAGAAGGTTTCGATTGTTTTGTTTAAAAGCACCAGTTTAAACATAAAGCATAGAATGGTTTGGGTTGGAAGGGACCTTAAAGCCCATCCAGTTCCATCCCCCTGGCTTTGGGCTGGTTGCCCCCCCGTCCGTGGCCTTGGGCCTCTCCAGCATAGGGCACCACAGCTTTTCCAGGCAGCCGATGCCACAACCGCCATCCGAATAAAGATTTTCTTCTCGCCGTGTAACCAAAGTCTCCCCTTCTTAGTTGCAAACTGTTCCCCCTTATCTTTCTGTCAGATGACATAAGAAGTCTGTCTCCTCCTTATAAATAATCTCCCTTCAGGGACTTGGAAGGTCACAGTGAGTCTCCCCAGAGCCTTTTCTTCTTTACACTGGAGAAGCCTCAGGCTTTCCTTGTCAGGAAGGTACTGCTGCATTCTGAATGTTGTCTTGGCCTCCTCTGCTCCACCAGCCTCATCTGTCCTGTGCTGGAGGCCTGGATGCAGTACCCCAGGTGGGGCCTCGCGAGGGCAGAGCAGAGGGGGGCAGTCCCCTTCCTCACCACCCTGGCTGCGTCCCTCTGTTGGTGCAGCTCAGGGTCCTGTTGTCCTTCTAGGCTTTGAGCACCAGAACTGCAGAGTCTTTGTCTTCAGGGCTGCTCTCAGTGAGGCCTTCTACCAGTCTGCGTGCATATCAGGGATTGCCCTGACCCAGGTGAAGCACCTTGCTCTTGGCCTTGTTGAACCTTGTTTGATTCACTTGTGCCCGCTTCTCAGACTGTCCAGGTCCCTCTGGATGGCACCTCTTCCTTCTGTTGTGTCAGCTGCACTGCCCATCTTGGTCAAACTCGCTGAGGTGCACTTGATTCTGCTGTCTGTCATTCATAATGACATTGAAGAGCACCAAGATGGACCCCTGGGCTTGTGACCAGCCTCCCCCTTGTATGGAGCTGTTGACTGCAACCCTCTGGCTGACCAACCAGTTCCTGACCCACTGATCAGCCCACCCTTCAAATGAGTTTCTTTTCAGTTTAGATGTGGTGTGAGGCCACGGCAAAGGCCTTGCAGCAGCCCAGGTGCATGACAGCAGTTTACCTTCCTTTCTTCACCAGTGCCATGGCTCTACCATAGAGGCCACCAGCTGGGTCAGGCACTCTGCCCTGGGTGAAGCCGTGCTGGCTGTCTCTGTTCATCTCCTCATCTCTCGTGCTTTCCAAGAAGATCTCTTCCGTCTTTCCAGGCACGGATGCTGAGGATCACAGGCCTGTAGTTTCCTGGGTCTTCCTTTCTTGAAGGTTGGGAGCGATGCTTCCCTTTCTGCAGTCTCTGGGATCCTCACCTGACAGCCACAACTGCTCAAATGCGATGGAGAGCAGCTGGGCAGCCATATCAGCTGCTTCTCTCAGGACCCTGGGATGCATGTGTTGTGCTCCCACAGGCATTCAGCTTCATGAGGTGCTCTCAGGCTTGCTGTGCTCCCAGCAGTGGGAAGAGTTCTGCTCCCCCAACCCCTGCCTGGAGCTCAGGGATGTGGGAAGCCTGACTGCAGCAGAGGGCAAGGCAGGAGGACTCGCTGAGCGGCGCTGCCTTGTCTGCAGTTGCAGTTGTGATCGTGTGAGGTTTTTTTTTACCCCCTTGTTCTCATCCAGCTCTGATCGCTGGTGTTAATTCCTGAAGTTACAGAGTTGTGTCATGAGAGCAAGGAAGGAAGGTGATTCTCAAACTTTGGTGTTTGAGAAATAGGGAACTCTGTGCGTCTTGCTTTTAGTCAGAGCTGCGAGGTTTGCAGGGTGTGTGTCGAGTCTCAGCTAAGCATACAATTGCTCTTTCCTATTCACTGTATGTAGGAGCTTTTTCCCCTTCCTCCAGAGTCAGCAACTTCTGTGCTCACACGTATCTGGACTTGTTTTTCAGTTGCCTCAAAGCAAGTGACAGTTGCTTTCCTGTGGTTTCTCGATTTTCTTAAGCTGAAGAACTTTGTCTACAGACTGAATTGCAGCACAGAAACTTGGTTGGTGTAAATAACTAGGAAACTTCCTGCCTTGTGGTGCTTTTTCTGCAAACTCTGTAGAACAACTCAAATTCTGTAGTCAGAAACACCACCTTTATCAGTGCTGTCAGTCACAGCCGCCGCTTTGTTTCCCGTGCTCATCCCGAGCTTCCTCTGGATGTGATTCTGGCTGTAAAGGGGAGCAGAAGCTCCAGGTGGCTGGGAGAAAGGAGCAGAGCATGCCTTCAGAGTAAGAGCTTGTCGTGGGCAAGGCTGTGTGTGCTGGTAGCCACGGACACCAGGTTGGACGCAGTGGGAGCCTGGGAGGGCTTGGCACCACTGGGCTGAACTTGGGGGGGTGTGGAGGGCTGGGAGGGAGGCACTGATCTGTGGCTCTCCAGAATGGCCAGATTAAAGCCCTGCGGCTGGGAGAGGAGCAGGCGAAACCTTGCTGGAAATGCTCCTCACAGCTGCTCTGTTTGCGGCTCTCTGCTGCAGCAGGGCACCTCTGCTCTGCTCACGGAGTGCAGGGGGCTCGGTCTGCTCCCCTGCTGGCACCGTGCTGCCCTTTGCTCTTTTACTGGTGCAAAACGGCCGTGCTGCTGCAGGGTCTCGAGTTCGTGTGGTGTTACTGAGCTGGGATGCTGTGCTAAGTGAATGCTCTTTTTGTACATGCAGGTACAACAGAATAGCTCGGGAATGGACTCAGAAGTATGCGATGTAATTAAAGAAATTATTGGATAACCTCTACAAATAAAGATAGGGGAACTCTGAAAGAGAAAGTCCTTTTGATTTCCATTTGACTGCTTTCTATGAGCCCACGCCTCATCTTCCCCTGTGCACATGTTTACCTGATACAGCAGTGCTGCGTGTTGTACATACTTGGAACAACAAAATAGAAATACTGTATTTCCCCGTACCAACATTGACTCCTAGCAGAGAAGTGTGTGTGTGAAAAGCTGGTTCTTCAGTCATAACTTTGTGAGCCTAAAAGCATTCCTTGTCCGTTAAATTGGGTAAGAAAAGGTGGATGGGAGAGTTGGGGTGGAGGTGGCGTTTGTGGGGGCAGAGCTGTCGGCCCGTGAAGGATGGGAAGTGGAATCCTTTTACACTCATAACAGTTATGAAAGGCGAGGCGAAGAACTCGAAGCCGTTTCTGTGTTCGTTTCACTCTGAAGGACCTCCTCCTTAGGTGAATGTGCTGAGCGATGCAGTGCCCACAGCCCTGCTGAGGGGCTGAGCCTCGCTGCTCGGCACGTGAACAGATCGGAGCTATTAGTGCATCAAGTGATGTTGATTCGTTTCAACTCTCTCCCCTCCTCCATGCTCTCTTTGGTTTGTACGTGGTTTCTCAGTTAATACATAGCTAATAGCTCTTATTTTTCTTAAGTTTTTTAACCGCTTAGGTCTTTCTGGATGTAAGGGTAAAAATCCATTCGACGGAAAACTTGTGTATATTTAAAATCCCAGCTGCTCCCCTGGAGCTTGTACGTTCGAGAATGATTAATCTGTGTAATAAACTGATTACTACAGTCATTACATATAACTCTGTGTGAATAGGCTTTTAATTATTGAGAGCAGTTTGTTACAGGCTGAAACTAACGACGGATCTCTAGAAGCCCCGCGTTCACCCGGGGTGGCGTTTGGAGGTGGTGCAGCAGTTTGGTTTGCAGCACAGCAGGCTGTGCCCCGCCGGGAGCTGCAGCTCTGGCAGCAGGGCAGGACGTGAGCTGTGCCAGGAGCCCGACTGTTACAGCCAAAAAGCAGCTTACTGAAAGGATCAGTGACACTGCAGAGCCTGGCGGTTTTACTCCCACTTGCATGGGACCTAACACGACGCATATGTACTGTAGGTAAACAGAACCTTATGTAATTAAAATAATGGATGTAAAAGGGTATTAAAAAAGAAAAACAACAAACTACCAAACACATCAGCACAAACTTTCATAAAATGTAGCTTTTACATAATTACTTTGCACTAAACATTTGCAAATGTTCATACACTTTTAAATTGTACTTGTATGTGTCTTTTTTGAACAAAGTCTTCACTTGAATCTAGTGAAAAATGTAGTTTGGAACTTTTCTTTGTATACAAGTGTATTTGCCAGCATCATTCGTGTGAATAGGTGAGTCTGCAAGTTTCTCCTCTTAGTATAATTGTAAACGAAGCCATCGACTATCCAGGAGAGGCTGCGGCCTCCAGCTCTGCCGCCACAGGAGCACGTCCCAGCCGTTCTCAAGCGCATCTTTACACTCTCGCACAAACGAGGAATAAATGTCCACTGCCTTTGGTCTAAGCCTCTGCTGCTCGTCTCGTCTCTCGGTGTCCTCGTGCGCGCTCCCGCAGCCGGCGCCGCGAGCCGTGCGCCTCGGAGCCCCGCGGGCGGCGCCGAGCTTCGTGCGCGCCTCCTGCTGCGCCGAGAGCCGCCGAAGGACGGCCGGAGCTGCGGGCGAGGGGAGCGATGGCAGCGGCGGCGGGCGGCTGTGAGCCGCGCCCGGGCGAAGCGCTGAGCCGCGGGGCCTCCGCTCCGCTCGGAAAGCGGCTGGTGCCCGCGGCTGCGGCGCAGCCCGGTAAGAGCCTGCCGGGACGGGGCGTGCTGCGCGCCTGCACGGGGCGTCGGCTGTTGTCTCGTCTCTTTCCTGTGCCTGGCCTTACCTGGGGCTGATGCTCCTGCAGCCCCGTGAGGAGCGAGCAGGGAGCACGAGGCGGCTGCCCCGGGGCCGTCGCTGCTCTCCTAGCGGGATCGGCAGCGTCCCGCTCTCCTATGGGGCCGGGGCCATCCCTGTTCCCCTCGCGGGGCTGCCGTGTGCTGCTTAGAGACAGCAGGGAGAGCTGGCTGGAGATGGGAGCCTTGCAGCAGCTAGGATGTAGGATTCCCCTCAGCTGTTAAGCTGAAGCTCCGGCTTCTCTAAGGAGGGCTCTGTTTTCTGACCTAGCAGCTGCTGGAGGAGTTCTGGAGGTGTCAGAGCTGTGAGGGCAGGCAGTGCAGTGCTGACAGGACAGGAGTGCAGCTGGCAGCAGAGCGGCTGCATGGCAGTGTGGCAGTTAAGGCCCGAAGAACTTCAGCTGGGCTGCGTCCCACTGAGGATGGCTGTGCCCTTGGAAATGAAACACTTTGGAGTCCCTCGCCGAGGGCAAGGTGAACACCGTGCTTCAGGAGCAGCAAGCTGAAGTGAGAGATGTTTCTGATGGCTGCCGTCCTGTGTGGGTCTGCCCAGCAGAGCCTTCCTCAGGGCCGGAGCTGCTCCGAGCCTGGCTGTGCTCTGATGTGCTCCAATAGCCAGGAAGCCATGGCCCGGCTGGGTGAGTTCCTGGGAGCCGTAAGTTTGTGCTGTGATGAACTTCTTCACTCTGTCCGTTCTCAACTTGACGTCGTATTTTCACCGCTTCGCTCTGCATGGCTCACTTCGCACCGACGCTTCCACGGGGGGCTCACACTGCTCCAGCAATGCTTTCTTGTCATCAGACTGTTGGATAGTTTGGGTGCCTGCAGCCGTGGCAGCGCTGTGCTGTGCCCATCAGCACTCAGTGCTGGCGCAGCAGCACCTCGCAGCACTTTCCAGAGCGCCGCTGCTTGGGTGTGTGGGGACTGGCTGCCTGCGTGCTGTGCTTGTGCACCATCCCGTGCCTTTCAGAAACTTCTCAGTGCTCCTCTCCCATGCTGTCATTGTGCAGGAGTTGCCCGTTAAGCTCACCCAGGTGATGTCCTGGCCCAGGGGCCGACAGAGCTGCCGAGGTTGGAGCTCAGCCGATGGCTGCTCGGCGCCACCTGCGGCTCAGCCTCAGCGCCACGCAGCCTTTGGCCGTGCAGGAATCACGTCTGCCTTGAGTTGCAGCGTTTCCAAGTCAGCAGTGTACTGAGGCGTCCGCAGCTTTTCCTCTTTGCCCTGTGTGCATCACACGGAGGTGTGGGATGGCACACAGGAGCCGATGGAGCTGATTCCCTGCCCGGCAGCCCCAGCTGCTGCTGCGTTGCCGTGCTGCGCTTCCTGGCTTCTTCCTTCAGAGCCGTGCGGCCGCTTGGGTGCAGCATCGGGCGGCGCTCCTCGTGCCCTGCCGGGAGCTGCAAGGCCCGGCCCTGTGCGAGACGCGTTCCTGTGTCACAGCTCAGCTGAGCGCTCGGGTGGAGGCAGTGCTGCAGGCGTGTGCTGCTGGAAAAACCAAGGAGAGCCCCGAGGGGTGCCTGAGCGCAGGGGAGGCCGCTCTGACCTCAGCCTTCAGCGATAGCGAAGCTCCTGCGCCCACCCAGAAGTTCCCAGCCCAAACCTGCCGGCTTCTTCCCCTCCTCTGCCCCGGCGGCGGCTGCTGAGGGCGTCAGAGCTGAGCGCTGCGGGGAACGCGGGCGGACCAGAAGTGCCGTCGGGGTGCGTGATGGAAGGTTAGGGATGGAACAGCCCGGCTCTGCGGGTGCCTGCAGACCCTGCCCGTGCCCTCCCCGCAGCGTGTGCACGCCCGGAGCTGCTCTGACCCCGCTGTACTGCTGTAACCTGCTGCCGTGTGGTCGCCATTAAACGATGCCGTGGCTGGGTCGCTTTTTTGCTCTTTTTGCCCATTTCTGAGCTCGCCTCGGCTTGTTTCTTTTCTCTCGTGATGCGTCTCTCTCACCCCCGTCCTCCTGTCCCCGCCCATCCCTGCGGTGCCCGGGGGGCTCTGCCCGGCCCCGGGGGCTGTTTGCGTTCCTGCCCTTCGGCCGCGTGTCTGTGGCCGACGCTGCTCTTTCTGTATCTCTTCGAGTCAGGCCTGTGCCCGTCCGCGTTTCTACTTTGGGCCCCGCAGCGCAACGGGCGAGCTGCGGTGCGGCCATGGGGCGGCAGCAGAGCTCCGGGAACGGCGCCCGCTCCGCGAGGCTGTCCGGTTTGGGCTGTGCTTTATTTCTTTCTTTTGCATTTTCGGTCCTTTTATTTGTCCTATTTTCTTTTTCCCTTTCTCTTTTGTTTCTTCTGCTTTTCCCCCTTTCTTCTTTAACACGTCATGCAGTGCCCCCGGTGACCCGCCCCCCCACTGCACTGCTGCAGGGGTGCGGTTGTTCATGGGGTTGGGGGTGTCCTATGTCAGGGGCTGACCTGTGTTGGTGGTGATTCCTATGTCGGGGTGTCCCTGTGTCAGGGGCTGACCCTGTTTTGGGGGCTGACTCTCTGACAGTGGCTGTCCATGGGGTCAGCGGTGTCCCAGTGTGGGGGGTGTCCCCAGCTCGGGGAGTGCCCCTGTGTCAGGGGAGCCCTTATGTCGTGGGTGTCCCCTATCGGGAGTTGCTCCTGTACCGAGGGTGTCCTTATGTCAGGGGTGTTCGTGGGCTGAGACGGTGCCCCTATTTCAAGGGACGCCCATGTGGTCAGTGGTGTCCCTGTGTCGGGGCTGTCCGTGGGTCTCGCCCTGACGTCGTACGCCGATTAACCATGCCGCGTCCGTGAGCGCTCCGCAGGCATTTCTGGCCGTGCCATGTCGTGCCATGTCGTGCTGCGCCACTCCACGCCGTGACAGCTGCATCCCCACGCAGCCGCCTCGCGACGCCTCCGGCAGCTGCGTGTGGCGGTGTGGCGGTGTGGCGGTGTGGCAGTGGGGCGGTGGGGCGGTGGGGCGGTGGGGCGATGTGGCGGTGGGGCTGTGGGGCCGCTCAGCTGCCGCTTTGAAGCGCCGCGCTGCCATCTGCGCGATGCAAATCCCGCGCTGCCCGCGGCGTACGGAGCGCTTCCGGAGCCGCGACGGAGGGGGCGGCGGTGCTGCGGCTGCTCCGCCCTCCGGCACCCGCGGCGGCTCCGGGCCGAGGGGGGGCAACGCGGGCGTCCGCGGGGAGAAACCCCAAACGCACGAAAGGAGGCGTCGGAGGCGCGGATGGGGCCGGGACGGAACGGGGCCGCCGCGGATCCCCGGCGCTCTGGTGCCCCCCCGACTCTGACTGTCACAGGGCAGAAGCGCGGCTGCCCCCTCCCGCTCCTCCCCCCTCCTTTCGCAGAGCTCTTCAAATGCAAATCCGGAGGCGAGGTGG
>NW_024885154.1:0-12279 GCF_019232065.1 Centrocercus urophasianus | reverse complement strand
GGCGTGGGGCTCCCTCGGCTGCGGGGCCTCGTTAATATTGGAGGAGCTCTTTGTCCGCGGGGGCCGGGGCGGCTCTCGCAATCGCCTTTCATCTCCGCGAGGCCGCGGCTCGCTCTTATCTGCCGCTTCCTCTTCTCCGCGCCGCGCTCGAGGCGTTTCATGATTTCTTTTCCCCTGGCAGGGCTGGAAAAAGCCCATCGGCTCCCGGGCAAAGGGCGCCGGGCCCCCCCCGGCCCCCGCCCCGCCGCGCCGCGCTCACCGTCCCCGCGTTCGTCACCCGGACTCTGCCCCGCACCGCCCCCAAGGCAAACACGCGCAGTGCGGGGCGGTGCGGGACGCGGCCGCGCGGCGCCGTGTGCGGAGCGCTCCGGGCGGTGACACGCGATCCGCTCTGCCGCGACCTTGCGGGAGGAGAAAGGGCACGCGGCTCTCCGGCGGCAATTCGATCCCCCTCCCCGGGCGCGGCCCCGCGGAGATGCGCTGAGCGCTGCGCGCCCCGACGGCACCGCGCTGTGCCCCCCCGGGGCCGCCCGCATTGCACGGGGGGGTGGGGGGGTCCTTCCCGTCGCCTCGGGGCCGCAAAACCGTGCGAGTGCCGGGCAGCGCCCCCCACCCCCCGCCTCCATTTCTTTTAATGCCGACGCTCGGGACGCATTAACGCAGCGGGAGCGTCCGGCGTTCCAAAGGCAGTGAATGCCACATCCGAAGGGGCGCGGGAGGGGGGACTGGGGGAGGTCCTCATCTGTTGCTCTTCAAAGCGGAGCGAAAATGGGGCAGCGCAGGTGAGGGCGGGGGCCGAACCCCGGCCGCGGGGAGTTCCGCACAGCGCCGCGCCCCGCGGACAAAAGGTGCCGGGCCGGGGGGGCCGTTCTGCCCGCAGCGCCCGACGCATCGCCGCGTCCGGGACCGCCCGCTAAATAACGCGGGAGAGCTCTCCGCTCTTTTTCTTTTGCAAGAAAGCGCCTTGCCTTCTTTTACAGCTTCCCCCTCCCACCTTTTTCTCTTTCCCCCCCCCCCCCTCTTTCTTTTTCTCCCTTTTCCTTTCCCAGGCTGCAGCGTTTTCCACGCCGGGCTGCAGCCGGGGGCCACGGCCGCGCATGCCGTCCCGCCATGTGTTTACAGCGCAGCTCCCGGCGTTATTTAGGGATCGTAAAACCACAGCACAGCTCAGCAATCCCTCTCCCGCTGCAGCTCTCTTTTTTTCTCTCCCTTCCCACCCCCCCTCTCCTCCACGCCGCTTTCGTTGCAACGAAAAGTCAGCGCTGCCGCTTCGAACGCGGCCCCCCGGCATCGCCGCGTGGGGACGCTGCGGGGGGGAACCGCAGCTGGAACCCGTCGGGGGGTGCGGGGTCAGCGGGGCGGGAGCGCGGGGAAGGATGGAGCGGGGTCTGCGGAGCCGGGGCGGTGCTGGGAGTGCGCGGGTAGTCGGGGCGCAGCTCGCGCGGCCCGTTGTGTGGGGCTCTGAGCCGTGGGGCAGGGGCAGAAATCGGCGCTGGGGCGAACGGAGCGCACGTGGGGAGGGGTGGGGGCCGGGGCACGGCAGGGCCGGGCTGTGGGGTGCTGTGGGGCAGCGCCTGGCTCAGGCTTTGCAGCGATCCCTTCCCCTCCGGCCCTGCCGCGGCCGCAGCACCGAGCACGCCTTCCGACGTTGCCAGCGAATGGTTTTTAATTAAGACCAGCCGCCGTTCCGCCGTGTCCTGGCTCTCCGGCGATGACCACCGCTTCCATCCTCCGCCTTTGGTCTTCCTTTCCGCACAGCGTGAAGCGCGGAGATGAAAGGAACCCAAAAAGCGCCAGAAAGAAAACACCGAGGCGGCCGTAAAACCGCAACCGCCTCCGCTCCCCCCCGGCCCCGGGGCCGTGGGACGAGGTGCTCGGCCCCACTGCCAGCCCCGAGCCGTGCCCGGAGCCCTGCTAAAAATAACAGCCCTGAGCAGCACCAGCACTGGCGCCTAACTGGAACCAGCTTTAGGGCGGCCGGCTGCAAGCGGGTCTCCGGGCCTTTCTGGGAAAGAGCAATTAAAAATAGCGGAGGGCTGAAAGCTGAGCCCCCAGCGCGGTCCCACGCGTGCCCGGCACAGCGACGCAGAGCCCGGTGCCGTGTCACCCCTCTGCCCCCCACATTCCTGCAGTGCGGGCCGGGCGGTGCGCTGCGCTCCTTCCAGCGCCTTCCAGTGCCTTCTGGTGGGTCGGGCTGCAGCCGCGGCCCCAGTGAGGAACGGGGGCACGGTGCAGCCCCCGGTATCGCTTCCCCTCTGCTGTGCCCGCGCCGCTCTGTCCCAAGTTGCCCGACGAAGGGCCGTGCAGGAGGAAGCGCTGCAGATCTCGCAGCCTAGCGCTGCAGGAAGCCCCGCAGCCGGGTGCGTGCCGGGGTGACACGTATGGTCACGGCAGGACACAGCGCCGCTACCCGGCCCGTCTCCCTGCCCACTTCCTCCCTCTGAGCACCAGCTGCTGTCGGGAGGTGCTGGCTGCGTGGAGCCCCGCGCTGCCCTCGGATGGGAACCCCCTCCTTGTGGTGCCGGCAGCCGCTCTGCCCCAGTAGCACCTTTGGCATGGAAGCTGGGGGAAGTGCTCCTCTGCACGGTGCAGTGAGCACGCACTGGGGCCGCTCCGCAGTGGGGCAGTGATGAGCACTCACTTCAAGGTGACACCAGCACCGAGGAAGGGGTGCTGAGCTCCCCTGGTCACCCCGGCTCGGCAGCACCGCTCCTCCCAGCTGTGCTTGTCTGCAACGCAGCCTTCCCCACTTCCCCAAAATACACGGAAGGCTGGAGCGGGCCGGCTCCGCCACCCTCATCAATGCTGCGGGAGCCTATTTTAAGCCTTGCTAACGTAGGAGGATTAAATTTGGCTGGCTGAGACACGTCCTGCTCCCAGCTGTCCCCCGGCCTCCCCTGGGGCTGGCAGCGCTGCCGCACGGCTCGCTGCGCCGGGGACCAAAGTGGCACCTCCTGCCTGTGGGGTCACAGTGAGACCTCGTGCGGGCGATGGAGTCAGGAACAGCAGAGCTGCCCGCCGCAGGGATGGCGCAGGACCGCTCTGCATCCCAGCGTCCTGCCACCCCACCGCTTGTCCCCACTCCTCCGGAGTCACATGTGCGTGCTCAGCCATCGCTTTGTAATACGGCACGCTTGGGCAGGGAGCACCTGCACGGCTGATCTCACCCGCAGAGCACCCTGCTGCCCCAGCATGCGGTGTGGGGCTGGGGGGAACGCGGGGGGACGTGGAGGGGACATGGGAAGGGACGTCAGAGGGACGTGGAGAGTGACACGGCCGACGGCTGCTGGGCCGTGAAGGCCCTTCCCGGGTTTGTTCCCTTGGAAGATGGGGTAACAATGCCACCCATCACCTCTGTGCCAAGCCGCCGTGAATTTTCATGAGCTGCCATCTGAGCGGGGCTTTGAGCAGGAAAACTGCTGGATCAGCTCTAAGCGAAGATAAACAATGCTCAGCATTTACATATTCAAAGCACTTTGATTAACTCTCGGGCTTTAAGGACCCGACCGAATTCCAACCCCCGAGGCCCGGGGGCAGCCGGCCCGGCCCGGCCCGGCGCACCGTGCGGAGGGGAGCGCTGGCTGCAGCGGTGCGGGGCGGTGCGGGGCTGTGCGGGCCGTGGGACGCGGAGAGGAGCCGTGCGTGCGGAGCGCCGGGCGCCCTCGGTTGTGGCCCGAACGCCGCAGCCGGGTGCGAAGTAGCCGTGCGGGTGATTGCGGCTCGGCTCACGCAGGAGCTGCCGAACGACGGAGTTCGGCTTTAAAATAAAAGGAGACATCGCTGCCTCCCGCGATGCGGAGCTCCGGGGCGGCGGAGAGCACGGGAAGGAGCTGGGCAGCGCTCGCCCTGACGCCGTCGGGCACATTCTGTCGCTCCCTTTCGAGTTTCCGCAGACGGCGGTTCCCAACGATGCCCTCCTTCGGGCCGGCGCCGCTCCGATTCCCCCCGGTAAGAGGATCCCGCGGCGCTACGGCGAGGATCCCCGGCGAACGGAGCGGAACGCGGGGCCGCCTCGGTCCGGCCGCGACCCACCGCCTTCGGGGCGCCGCGGGGATGGGCTCCGCCGTCCCGGAGACCGCGAGGGGCCGCGCCGCAGCCCGCGCCGCGATCGATCCGCATCGACCGTCCCCGCCGCGCTGCTCCACTTTCCAGCCAATGTCAGGCGGCGGCGGCGGCGGCCCGGGGAGCCCCGGCGGTGGCACCGCGCGCCCGGCCTGGCGCACCGCCCGCGCCGCGCTGCCCCGAAGAGCCGGCCTGGAGCGGAGAACGGGGAGCGGGGCCGGGGGAGGACGGAGAGCGGGCACGGCTCTGCGCGGGGCGTCGCACCGCCCGCGGCACCGCACCGGCACCGTGAGCTGCACCGACAACCACAACCGCACCTTACAGGTGTACCTGCACCTATAACTACACCTATACCTGCACTTATTCCTGCTCCTATACCTGCACCTATTCCTGCTCCTATACCTGCTCCTATACCTGTTCCTATACCTGCTCCTATTCCTGCTCCTATTCCTGCTCCTATACCTGCTCCTATTCCTGCTCCTATTCCTGCTCCTATATCTGCTCCTATTCCTGCTCCTATACCTGTTCCTATACCTGTTCCTATACCTGCTCCTATACCTGCTCCTATTCCTGCTCCTATTCCTGCTCCTATACCTGTTCCTATACCTGTTCCTATTCCTGCTCCTATACCTGCTCCTATTCCTGCTCCTATTCCTGCTCCTATACCTGTTCCTATACCTGCTCCTGCAGTGCAGCTGCTCCTACAGCTACACCTACACTAACGCCTGCATCTCAACCTGAGCCCATACCTGTACCTTAACCTGCACTGACACGACACTGCAGTGAATCCTGCACCTACACCCACATCTACCCCAACATTCACACCTTCACCCAAACCCACCCCCTCGTCCCCCCCCCCCAGTACAGCTCCTCCTGCTGCCAGGCCCACATCTGTACCCACACACCAAAACTCACACCTGCCCCTACACCTGCACATCTGCATGCACACTCCCACCCAACCCAACCCCCTTCCTATATGTACACCCACACCTCCATCTACACGCACTCACACCTACATCCAGACCCACACATACACCCACATCAATTCCCACACCCGTGCCACCCCTCGGCTCGCCGTGCCGCAGCCACCCCCCATTGATTCCTTTGGGGTTTGGGGTCGGGGACCGGCTCGGCAGCACGGCCGTGCCCACGGTCACCCAGCCCCCCCCCCAGCTTTGGGTCGCACACAACAGGCTCTGGGGCGGGCAAGGCAGGGAGCCGGCTGGGGGACGCTCCGTGCCTCAGTTTCCCCACGCTGGTGATGGTGGTGGCCCTGGATGGCAGCGTGCGGCCGCGGCGCTTCCTGTTTGTGCAGGATCTGCTGGCATTGTGCCGCACAGCGAGGGGGGCAGAGCCTCTTCTTGCACCTGCCCAGAGCATCTGCTAGGGAGAAAATCTCCATGGCAACTCGGCCGGCTCCTCCATCGCCGCTCCGCCGGGGGCCGGGGGCTCTCCCTCTGCGTCCCCTCGGCTGTGAGAGGTGTCCCCGGGGCACTGGGAGCTCAGCGCCAGCAGAGCAGAGGCGGTGCCAACCCGCTGCCATCCCCCCCGATGGGAACCCCGGGTTCTCCGGGAATGGAGAGTGGGGCGTCACTGAACATCAGAGGTGCACGTTTGGGTCTGTGGTCCCCGTGTGCCCCGGGGGCTGAGGACACAGAGCGGGGTGGGTGGCACAACACTGCTCCTCACGGTCTGCCCGTGCCCCGGGGGCTGCCCCAGGGCTCTCAGTGGGCAGTGGGTGCCGGGGGGGCTGTGGGTCAGTGGGGGGCATCGGAGTCGAGATCAGAGACTGATGGAGGGAAGTGGAAGTGGTTCCTAAGGGCTTCAGGAAGCATCATTGGACCACCCAGCTCTGGGGCCCATGGAGGCGTGGGGGAGCACAGCAAACCCCTGCCCTCGGTGGCAGAGGATCCCACATCCTGAAGGTCCCATAACCCCCCAGCCCTGGGGCCAGTGCCCCACAGCACGGCCAGGGCCAGGAGTGCAGTGTAGTCCTGTCAACACCCCAGTGCAGGGCTGTGGGGACAGTGATGGGGTTGCTGGGGAGTGTGGGGCTGACCCACAGCACTCCAATGCTTCTGCTCTGGGCAGCCCTTGTCCCCTCCTCTGGGCACCTCTGTGACATCGGGATGCTGGGGACCAGGGCGGGGGATGGACAAAATGTGCTCATGGCCCCGATTTGGGCTGCGAGCTGCTATTTTGGTGGCTGTGACCTAATGCTCCATAGGTGCCTCTGGAAACATGGCCGGGTTACAGCGGGTGTGGTGCAGAGCTGCCCCACAGCAGTGCTGGCTGCGCGCAGCCCCGTGGCTCCGGGGTGTCAGTGGGGCTGGCGGTGCACGACCTGTGTGTGCAGAGATGGCAGCGCAGGGAGCTGTGCTATGTGCTATGTGAGCAGTGGCCCCAGGGCTGGCTTTTCCCGTGAGGTATTCTGGCCAGAATGAAATCTCTTTTCCTGATACAGTGGCTCCCGCAGAGGTTAAATGCAGCACCGTCTGAGAGCAGTAAAAAGCGTTTCCGAAATGTTTCCGCTGCCCAAAGCTGCTGGGGCCAGGAAGGGCTGGAGGGGCCGGGGTGGAGAATGAAGGCCTGGGAACAGGGCTGGGCACTGGGAGGCACCGGAGACCCCTGCATCCCTGCAGCACCGATGTCACCGTGCAGTGATGTCCCCTGGCATGGGAACAGCTTCAAGGATCAGCTCCAGGCTGTGGCTGTCCAGTGGGGCTGTGGCAAGGCTGGAGTGTGGGGTGCCCATGGGCAGCTGTGGGGCTGGGTGGGCATGTCCTGCCAGCATAAGGCTCCTGCTGCCCAGTGCTGGCGGTGAGACCCCAGATCTCACTCCAGAGATCCCCACCACTCCCCACTTCCTGACCCGGGCGCATTGCTCTGCTCGGCACCAGCCCTCCTCCCAGCATCCTCCCAGCCCCTAGAGGTTCCAAGGGCGTTGCACCGCGCTCCGGTGGTGGCACGGAGGCAGCAGCCAAGGCTGAGCTGGGCAGAGAGAGGATTGAATTCCCTGAGTGCGCCTGAAGCGGGAGGCAAAGTGGGACGGCGGCCCAGGAGCGATGCAGAGCAGTGGGGCCAGGCTGTGGCCATGGGCTGTGGGTGCGTGGGGGCTCTGCATGGGGCCCCCAGTGTGTGCCTCCAGCCAGAACCACATAGGGCTGGGGTTTGGTGGCTGGGCTGGGGGGGCTTTTATGCTTGCTCTGTGCCTTCCCTCGCTCTCAGGAGTAATGAAACGCAGGAGCCAGCGCTAATGCACCATTAAGGCTGCAAATTTCAGCACGCAGCCATCGGGAAACGCAGGCGCTCGGGTCCGCCGCCAGCTCCACCTCTGCTGCGACAGCGGAGGAAAGGGCTGGCGCTGAGCTGACCTTTGGCTCTGCAACCCTGGCTGAGCCCTGGGCTGCCCGTGGGGCTGGGGGTGTCCAGGAGGGGCTGGGGCCGATGGGGGCAGGAAGGAGCCCCCGAGCAGCGCCGTCTGTTCCGCCTCGCGACCGTGCCGTGCTTCGCTGGCAGGGACCGCTCTCCATAAATTCGGGTGGAAGGGAGAGCTTGGCAGAGCCCCGGGCTGCAGGGGAGGATTTACTGCAGCTCCGCGCACTGCTCGCACGGCTGCGGCTCCTGCACCAGCGCAGGGAGGAGGAGGAGGAGGAAGGAGCCTGTGCTAGCATCTGAGAGGGGACCTTCCCCCGTTTCCGAGGAGGGTCTGAACTCACTGGGGCCCACAGGGTGCGAGCAGTGGCTGGATCTTAGGGACACCCCTTGGGAAGCGCTGCCCAGCAGGCGGCTGCCTCCTCACCCTGCACGCCAGGCGGTTCAGGGACACAGCCTCATGGCCACCTCCCCTCCTCCCTCCCTGCTCTCCCGCTCACTCTCTTTAAGTTGCCAAAGGAGTCCACCGGGGAGGCCGCAGAGCACAGTTGTCCATCCTGTGCCTCCTGTGCAAGGCGGGTGTTGGCTGCACTGCCGGGCCTGGGGATGGATGAAGGCTTTTCCAAGGCTTTGGAGCAAGGTGTGGACAGCGCTGAGAATAGCATCTCAGAATCTCAACTGCCAAGCCCTTAGCCTAACCAGAAGGTTATTCTTCTTCCCTTATGCTCATACATATCCATTAGGATGGGACCATATGTGTGAGATGTAGATGAATTTCTTTCCTCTTGACAAGTCCAGTTGGTCGCCTAGGTAAGGAGATGGTGGTCTGTTCCCGTCCAACTCGGCGCTGGCTCCTTGCCGCCATTCCTTGGGTTGGGCCCGTCCTGGAGGAAATGCAGGCACCGCTCCTGGCGCCCTCCCTCCATCACAGGCTGCAGGCAGGCAGGGCAGGCTGATGGCACAGACCCTGCAGCCACGCGGCACGCCTGCCGGCTCCTCGCAGCAGCACCCATCACGCCTTGCTGCTGGTGAGTGGAGCACAGAGGAGCTCCCTGGGGCTGGGTGCTTCACCCAAGGGCACACACCGCTCTGGGCCCAGCGCCCGCTGGCGGGGGCAGTGGCCGCAGCACTGCTGGAAAGAGGGGGTGGCTGCAGGGGGATCTCAGCGCACCGAGGACCGCTGTGCTGTTCCTACCCAAGGCCTCTGTGGGTGCTCCTCTGGAGCAGCCCCTGGGTCAGTGTCCCCAGGCTGGGGACCACCCTGGTGCGTCTCCGTCAGCTGCCTCAGCAGCCCGGCGTCCATCCTGCGCTCGCTGCTTGAGCCGGCTGCTGCCCCGTGCACATAGAAGCATCTGGAAGGTCGCTGCTCACCCTGCATGCTCATCTCCAGGTCAGTGCTTCCCCATGGCGTTAGTAAAGCACAAACACTGATCCAAACCCAAAGCCTCCTCCATCACAGGCCCACTGGTGCTGCCCTCTCCCCAGGCAGTGGGGTGGCCGTTCTGTGGGGTGTCCTGGACACCATCCCACAAGGGGCAGGCAGGCACGGCTCCCACAGTCGTTTCCCCACAGCTCCTGACTCAGGCGTGCCCAAATTAGCTCTCGCCATGAGTTACTGCTGATATTTCCCGGGGATATCGTTTCTCTCCTGTGTCTTTCTGTCAAACTGCCGTTGTCCTGAGCTGCCGTGCCTGCGGTGCCCCTCCGCCTGCAGGGCCGGGCAGCAGCCGCACTGCAGGAGCCCCAGGGAGGGCTGCGTCCCAGCAGATGGCTTTTGCGGGGCGCTCCGGATGCTGGAGCGAGGCGGCTATTTTGGACCACGTGGGCGTCTGAATTCCAGGCGAATCCCTGCTCGGAAAAATGCCTGCCAGGGTCCCCGGGGGTGGGAATGCTGCGGTTTGCGTGTCCCCACGGCTCCTCCACGGCCCCACGCACTCCCGCTCTGTACCCGGCAAGCCCCCAACCCTCTGCACTTTTCCATCTCCCTCCACGCTGCCGGCTCCATCCACCCTCCCGTGGGCAGACACCGACCACCGGCCCGCGCCCCACGCTCCCCATGGCAGCACCGTGCCTCACGCATTGGGGCACACGCAGCTGCGGGGGGGAGCAGGCAGGACGAGGCGCTTCCTGCCCTTCTCCCGGCCGCCGCCACGCATGTTTGCTTTGAGGCCCGTGTCCTCCTGCCAGGACATTCCGGGCAGCACGGCTGCAGCTTGCAGGGAGCCGTGGGACGGCCCCGACCGCAGCTGCCCCGCTCCCAGCCCTGTGTGGGGCGGAGCGGCCCCCCCCCCCCCCCCCCGGCCCCACACATCCCCAGGAGCCAGGGCGACTGCCCGCCACGTGGGAGACAGCTGGGGTTAAAAATTAACGCGGCACTGCCTCAATTAATGCACGGCGTGGCCGGCCCAGGGCTACGTGCCGCAGCAGGAAGCAGCGCTGGCCGTGGGGCCCTGGCGCCTGGCATCTCCCCTCGCACCATCCTGATGGGCATCGATGGCCGCAGAGCCCGGGCCCCACCTCGGGGACATCGCCGTGGCTGGGCGCTGACCCTCCGTGTGCCTGGCACTCTGTAGCCCCGTGTCCATGCCAGGTCGCCGTGTGGAGGCTGCCAGCTCTGTCACCCACCTGGATCGTGGCAGCCCGGCTCAGGGTTTGCAGGTCGGATTTGTTTTGGAACGTGCTTGCATGCCGGGAACCACTGGGACGCGTGCTGTCACAGCCCCACATCCCCATGCGCTGCCCGCGTGGCCCCGCACCCCGCTGCCATCCCTACCTGCAGGGCCACCTCCTGCCCCCTGGCGTGCCATCCGCTGCCGCTTCCCCGCCGCTCTGCCAGCGATGCTGCAGCGGCACGGCCCGGCCTCCGCACGGAGCCGAGTGCAGCTCCTGGCTTTGCTCGGCAGCCGGAGAGAGGAGACAGCGCAGGGCCCCGCCGCGGGAGCCACGTGCCCGGGTGGCGGGGTTGGGTTTGGCACCGCTTCTGGCACACGGGGGCTGGAGCAGCACTGCTGTCTGTGCGCCTGCTTTGTGCCCTCGTCCTCCGGCCCTGCCCTCCTCACGCCACATCCCCAACCCCTCACCTTCCTTCCCTACCCCCTCTGCCCTCTGTCCGTCCCCAACAGCTTCCTGCACTCAAGTGCCCTCCGTCCTCATTCCCACCCCTATCCCTATTCCCATCCCCTGAGCAAGCAGCTGCTTGCCTCTGTGCCTCAGTTTCCCCTCTCTTTGCTGTGGTCCCTGCAGGCTGCGAGCGCTCTCCCTTGACCCAGCTCACTGAAATGACCTCAGCACTCAGCACGGCTACGTCCCGGCGGATGCACTTTGCAGCGTGCACAAAGCCCAGATGCAGTGTAGGATGTGGGGGATGCGTGGCCGTGGTACTGCCTCCCCCTGCCCCACTGCTGTGGGCTTTGATGGCCTTCAGGTTACAGCTCACTGGCAGGACCTATCCTGTCCCCCATGCCACCAGTGCCATCACAACCCAGTGTGAGAATTGGTGCACGGGGAGGTCTGGCTGTGGGATTCTGAGTGGGATAGTGCCTAGCGGGACCTACAGCCATGGGGCCAGCCCCACAGCCACACTCACCCCACCGCTGTGCTCATCCATAGCCATGTTCACCCCATGCCCATGCTCACCCCATTACCGTGCTCATAGCACATCCACCCTCACCCCACATCCATACCCTCCCCATGGCCACGCTCACCCCACATCTGCACTCACGCTACAACCACACTCGCCCATGCTCACCCCATGGCTGTGCTCACCCCTACCCGTGCCCACCCCACAGCTCCCACTCTCCCACTGCGGCACCAAAGGGAGATTTTTGGGGAAGTGCCCATGCGGGGCTCAGGCTGTGCCGGGGAATTGCGAGCATCGTCACAGCAGCAGCAACCGCATTTGAAAACCCCAGTTGCTAAATATGTGAAACTTGCATAATTAACAAGACGTGGATCAAATACAAACAACGCATTCACAGCGCTTCCACGTTCCGGTTCCCACCCCCCGCACCCCCTCGCTGCACCGCTTACATTTTTGTTTCGCCGAAAGGACTCGAGCAGGGTGGGAAGTGATTCTGTATTCCTGTGAAAAAAAAAAAAAGCAGATATATAGATATATATATATGAGCGCAACAAACCCGTGTGCTGCTTTTGTCAGGGCGCTGCCGGGAGGGCTGGGATGTTGGTGAGGCTGCAGGACGGAGCTGTGCCCCCGAGCCACAGTGCTGAGCAGGGCGCTCCGCTGGGGTTTGGCTCTGGAGCTCCATTTCCCACAGCGTGGGGATGAAGGACCCACGGCCCAGCGCTGTGCTCACCCCACACAACTCCAGGAAAGCAGAGCGGGGACAACAAACGCTGCTGGCGTCCCCCCCTCCGTGATGGTGTTGGGGGACATCATCCGAGCGCGTGGGCAGTGACTGCCCCATGGGAACTGCCGGCCCCAGTGCCCCCTGTGGGTGACCCGTGTGCCATTGGGGGCTGTCCCTGTCCCACGGGGCACTGCGGTGACATTTGTGTTGCACACCCTCGTGCTGGAAATGGGGATGGGGGGACAGACGCTGCATTGGGCTGAGATGTCGTGGGGTGGTCGGACAAGCACGGGACAGATGTTGGTGACACCCGTGGGGGCGCAGCAGGCAGAGGGGTGGGCAGAGTGCACGGGGGGGACAGCCCTAGGGAGGGTGGGTGACATGTCACTGGTGTGGGTGCACATGAGGGGCACAATGAGGTGACACCACATGGGGGTGTAGAGGACACTGGGGTGAGTCTGCAGTGACGTGGGGGGCAACTGCGACACTGCACAGCTGTGGTGGGATGCTGGGAAACACGGGAGATGGGGGGGGG
>NW_024885153.1:0-61459 GCF_019232065.1 Centrocercus urophasianus | reverse complement strand
GCCCTGCTGGCCGCCGCCGGTGAGTCCCTGCTCGGCAAGGTCACCCGGGAGAGCGGCACCGGGAGGGCGGCGGGTGGGGGCCCGGCGGGGGGCTGCTCTCGGTACGCTCTGCCCGGTGCCCCCGGTGCGGAGTAACGGGACATCTTCCGCCGCGCGGTGCCCCGAGCCTGGCGCTGCCGCCACGCGTACACGCGTGTCCCCTTGCCCCACGGTCTCTCTCTTCCGTGGGTCGTTGAGTGTCCCAAACGGAGCTGCTACGTGCGCTGGTCCTCACCCAGTGCGTGCGGTCCCCGTCGCCGTCCGAGCAGCGGGCTTGACGCGGGGGACGGGGTTATCCTCACCATGGGGACTGAGTCTGGGTGGCCGCGGCGTGGGGTCCGTGGAGCTGTGTGGCTGTCGCTGCAGCCCGGCTGTCCCCTGTGTGCCGCACGCACGGACGGGAAATGCTGTGCCGGCTCACCCTCCTCTATCCCCCCAGCGACGGCGGGCCGGGGGCTGCGGAGCGGGAGGGAGGTGCCGGTGGTGGCGGCTCCTGGCAGGTGTCACGTTAGCCTGAAAGTGGCGGCTGCAGACAAAGGACCGAGATGGGGGGAGGGGAGCTGCGCCCGAGCTGGACGTGAGCTCTGCGGGGGGGGGTGCACGGGGTAGGGGGTCCCTCTGCAGCCTGGGGTCTCGGCCATCACCCCCTGCTGCCACCACCACAGACGTCCCCTCGCCTGGAATCGACGCGCAGAGCAGGCGCGGTGGCACCCGGTTGGGATGAGTTGGGTACGCACCCCGCACTATGGGGGGAGGGGGGGTTACAGCCCCCTGCTCCCCGCAAACGTCCTTCCTAGGCGGGCACCCCGCACCCAGGGCTCCCCGCATGGCCCCATCCTCAAAGGGATGCTGCAGAGCTGGCACAGCGGGTGGGACGCTGCCCCCCGGCTGCAGCCACTTTGGGTGCAGAGCACCGCATACGCAGGGTGCCGCGGCACCAGCACCCAGCTGGGCATGGAGCACGGCCGTCCTCATGGCACTGCGGGGCCGCAGTGACCCACATGGAAGACAGAGGAGGTGCTGGGACGGTGGCTGCGCCTCGTGCTGGGTGTGCAGTGGCAGACCCGGGCAGCCGGGGGGTGGCGGTGACAGCAGCGGTGCCGGGTAGCGCGTTGCGGGAGCTCACCCGTCAGCATCGTTCGCTTGGCAGGCAGCTCACAGCCGGCCGCGGCGCGACGGAGCCCAGCCACCTGCGTGTCCGGTGCTCTGCACGGTGGGCTGGGCCTCGGCGCTTTGGGCACCCCTCTAGTCCGGCAAGGCGTGACAACCCTTCCCGTTCCCAGAGATGCTGGGGGATTTGGGTACCCAGGTGCCTGTGCCGGGGCCCTGCCTGCAGACACGGAGAACCGTTCTCAAACCTCGCTCTGCTCCTGGTGCCCACAGGGAAGGGCATGAGCAGCTGCATGGGCTGGGGCTCATCCATGGGCAGCAGGGCAGAGCCAGCACTGAGGTGCCGGGGCTGCACTGCCCAGCCGCTGCTCCGATGGGTGGGCACGGACAGAGGCAGAATCCTTCCCATCAATGCCTGAGAATCCTTTCCTTTCTTCTCGGCATCCCCCTTCCAGGGACCTCCGGAACACAGCCTGACCCCCCCAGCTCACTGCATCCCACAAAGGGCCCAGCAGCAGGGCAGGCAGCAGGGCAGTGCTGGTGCTCGTGGGGCAGCTGGGAAGCTGCCATGCCAGCTGTCAGCACGAGCGTGGCAGACGCAACCTGCCCAGGGCTGTTTGTTCTGGCTGGGTGCCACGCGGGGCTGGCACTACATCAAACCTGGAGGAGCCTGGCAGGTGCTGGTGGGAGGGGATGGGGTGCTGGCGGTGATGCTTGGGGCTGGGCCATGGCTGCTGTTCCACCTGGGGCCACTCAGGTGTCAGCCTGGGGGGTGTCAGCATGGGGACCGCATATCGCACATCCCACCCTCAGTGCTTGCCCTGCCCTGGCTGTTGGCAACGTGGCTGCTCCCGCAGGCGTTGTGCTGCCCTGCAGATAGGGCACATGGAGATCCCTTCCGCATCCTAGGGGTGTTCTCAGGTCCCAGCCCCTTCCCTCCCAGCCCCAGGGCTGTGGCATGCTGGGGCTGCAGGTCACGGCTTTGTGGGCAAGAATCTGTGGGTGGGATGAAGCCAGACCTGGCACCAGGGCCATGTGTGTCCAACCACCCAGTTCCCCTCCCGCTGCAACCAGGGACCCAGGGCTGAGGGTGACCTTGACGCTCCTCCCAGCGGGGACAGAGCGTGCTTTGCTCTTCACTGTCAGTTAAAGGAGAGCCAGAAAAGCCGCTCAGCTCACCCAGGTCGAGTTCCATCTCCAGCACAGCCTGGTGCCAGCATGGGGCTAGGGCAGTCCCCAGGCACCACATCAAGCTGGCACCCTCTCCTCACACAGTGCTCCCATTGCTGCGTGTGGGGCTGGCACGGCATGGCACACAGCCTGCAGGGGGATTGGGGCCAGGGAGGCACCCAGGAGCAGAGCTCAGCGGGTGCCATAGTGCAGCGGTTGAGATGCTGTAGTGTGCCTGTGGCGTGGGCACACTTTGGGCGGCGTTGGCGGTGCGAGGGTGCAGCCTGCAGAGCTGTGCCCACACTGGCACATGCTAATTGCATGTAATGGGGAGAGCGTTATCAGCTAAAATCCGTAATTAGGCAGTTCCATTGTCATGCAAACCCGCCTGACTAATTCATTCATAACAACCACACGCTTAATCAGCTCCCAGACGCTGCCACACGCTTGCCAGGAGCTGGGCACACTGTGATCCCCTCCTGCAGCGCTGCAGGACGTGGCTGCAGGGCTGGCTGGCACCTGTAGGGCACAGTCCTGCCCGGCGTTGGCGTCCGACCCCACTGGCTTTGTTCCCGGTCAGGATTGGCGCTGCCACTTCAGCCCCTGCCCAAGGGGACCCCATCGCCAAGCCATGCTGGCACCCTTTAGCACAGCGTCCTCTGCCCCCCGGCCACCCTCCTTCCCCTCGTTTAGGCGGGTGCAATCAGCGGCAATTATCGCTTTAATTACCTGCTGCCGGGGTGCAGGCTGGGCGCCTGCAAAGTGTGAGGATATCTTTCATTTTAATGGAGTGCCAGGCCTGGCGCGGGGCGCGATTTATGGGGCTCCAGCTGGGGATTTAATTTGCCGGCTGCAGAGCCTACAGTGATGTGGAGAGATCCCCGGGGGGGCACAGCTGGAGGGGGCAAAGACTGGCAGCCGGGTCCCCACCCCACTGCGGGGACGGGGGGAAGTGTGCGTTGGGTATGGGGATGGCACGAAGCTTTGTGTTGGGGACAGGGGTGTCATGGGGCTGGTGGCACTGCTGCAGTCACCCATGGGCAGCCCGTCCTTGCCAAGAGCACGCTGACCTTCCCGTGTCCCCACACAGCGGCTGTGTTTGCAGGGTGGCAGCCAGGGTGCTGGGTGAAGGGGTGCTCACATCCCCCCTGTTGGCACAGGGAGCACCCGGCCCTGCAGAACCCTGAGGTCCCGTGTCCAGGCCCAGGCATGCCGCCCCTTCATTAGGCTGCCGGTGTGCTCGTTAGCCCACGTGGGTGGGGGATAATTGATAATAAAGCCCTGCCTAATGTACTAGGTTTACTGGCGATGATTTATCAAGCTGCCGTCCCAATTACCCGCTCTGCTGCTGAGACGGCGGCTGCTCGGGGCCGTGCTCCCTGCACTGCAGGGGGGGGTGCTGGAGGGGAGCGGGACCCAGAGCCCCCCATTCCCGTCCCCCATCCTCCCCAAAGTTCGGTGGCTCCGCTTGCCAAGGTGACATGAGCATCTCTCCTGTTTCCATGGTGACGCAGCAGCAGGTGAGCGCGAGGCCGAGCGCGCAGTGTGGGAGCCCTGCGCACACGTGGGGTGTCTGTGGTGCTTGGTGTGTCTGCAGTGGGGGCTGCCCGGGGTCTGTGAGACATGTGTGGTGCTCAGGGTGCTCGTGGCACATGGGGGTGCTCACAGTGTGTGGGACATCACTGGTGCATGGGGTGCCCTGAAGGTATTTGGGATGGCTGTTCTCAGGGTGCCCGAGGTGCAGGAAGAGCCAGGGCTGCTTGGGGTGCCTGTGAAAGTTGGGGTGCACGTGCTGCATGCAGCACCCACACCGTGGCTGCCCTGCCTCATGGCTGCAGCCCCACTGAAGCCCCTCGGTGCCATCACTGTGCTGTGGCACTGCCCTGCTGGTGTCGGTGACAGGATGGCGTTTCCCCCCCAGGAGCTCCATGTGCTGCATTGCACTCAGTGCCCATCCCTGCAGTTTGCTGCCCCTGCTCTCACCCTGCCCACCAGGCGCCCTGTTGCGGGGGTGGCTGGGGCGGCTCCTGGGATGCTGCTCCCACATCCCTCCACACAGCTGAGATGGACAAACACCCACCTCAGAGCTCTCTGGCCCCATTCTGCGGGTGATGAAAGGCAGCTCTCCAGAGCTCTGCTCACCCATTTGCCGTCATGCCAGCCGCAGCCCGGCAGCTTGATTGCTGTGCGGAGGCAAAGCAGTGATTTCATCCATATTTGGCACTGGATAGCCCTTCTGCCCAGCACAGCCCCGGGGTGCATTGGTGGGAGGTGTAAGGGGTGCCCATGGGATAAAGATGTGGGGACCGCAGGGCCCTGTGCCACTGCTGGCACACGTGGCCACACTGCCGGGGGGGGACTGCAGCCCACGTCCGCACCATGACCCCCAGGCCAACCCCAGGCTGTGGCTGGGGGGGTCATTAAAGCAGTGAAATATGAAATGCCTGTCTATCCCAGACAGGGGTTTTAATTAAATTAATTGCTAGTGACATTGTAAAAGTGCTGATGGGGTAATAACCGGCGCGTTATGGTGGCCGTTCATCTTCCCCGTGTAAATGAGCTGCTGCACCTTGCCCGTCCCGGTGGGCATGGCAGCTGGGAGTGCTCAGCACGGCTCCCTGCCATGGAGAGATCCTGTCTGTCCGGGGGGAGCAGTGTGTGCTGACCGCCCCCCCGACGGCTCAGCCAGGACCCGAGGGATGCCCGTGTCCCCAGTGCCCCCCATGTCCCCGCTGTGTGAGTGGGCAGGTGCCCCTGTGCCCTATGTGATGAGTGGGGGCACAGTGGGTGCATGGGGGGCAGCGGGCGGGTGCCAAACGAAAGCACTTAATTACTGCGCATTCCATCCCATTTAATTGCTTATTAAATCCTAACCAGCCAATTAGCAGCAGCAATTACAGCTTCATTCGGTGACACAATCGCTATTTTATCGTTTGTTAATCAAATGCTTATTTAGGGCCCTGTTTTATTAACTCTCTCTGCAGCGGGTGCCTGAGTGGGGTTGGGGACACGGGCACCTCCAGGCCGTGCCACGTGCCCTGTCCCCAGTGTCACCATCCCTGTGGTGTCCTCGTGTGTGGCTCCCACAGCCCCAGGTATGCTGAGGGGATGCCTGACACCACCAGAGATGCCATCTCCCCCCCTTGGGACACTGGGGACACCACCAGTCCCCATGTACCATATATGTGCCCGCTCCCGGAAGCCACCGTACCTCGTGGCACAGGAGTGGGGTGTGCACCCCATGGCTCCCACTGGGTAGGATGCAGCGGGCAGGATGCGGCCCTGGTGATGTTCAGGGGGATGGGAGCAGCGGGCAGTGTGCTGTGCCCTGGGGGAGTGAGCGATGTCCCTTATTGGTCACACTCCATTTGCTTTTCATTAGCGCTAAGTGCAGACATGAGGGATCGGTGTGGGTTCAGTGGGCACAGCCACCGTGCTGCTCCTTTCGCCGACGGATGTGGAGGGGGGGGACTGGTGGCAGGGCGGGGGGGGACAGCTGCAGGACATGGGGCCGTTGGTGTCCCTGGAGGTGGCTGATCCCCCGTGTCCCCATAGGCGCCCAGCAGAGTGTGACGGTGGCCAGCCCTGCGTCGGGCGCGTCCCCCGATTTGCTGCCCCACTTCCTGCTGGAGCCTGACGATGTCTACATTGTGAAGAACAAGGCAGTGAGCCTGGCCTGCCGCGCCACCCCCGCCACACAGATCTACTTCAAGTGCAATGGGGAGTGGGTGCACCAGGGTGACCACATCACGCAGCGCAGCACTGACCGCAGCACTGGTGAGTGCTGGTGGCACCACTTCCCTGGAGCAGCAGCACTTGTGGGTGTGGGGAGCGTCCGGCATCGCTCTTGGGTTGCAGATGGGTGGGGACCCAGGTGATGTGCCCCATCCCATCCTAGGGCTGCCCGTGATGGAGGTGCGCATTGAGATCACCCGCCAGCAAGTGGAGAAGCTCTTTGGTCTGGAGGAGTACTGGTGCCAGTGCGTGGCTTGGAGCTCCTCCGGCACCACCAAGAGCCAGAAGGCCTTTGTGCGCATCGCCTGTAAGTGCAGGGGCAGCCCCAGTGGGTCCTCGTGGAAGACAGGGCACAGGGTGCTGGAACCCCTCCCTGCTCACCTCTGACCTCCCCAGATCTGCGCAAGAACTTTGAACAGGAGCCGACAGCCAGGGAGGTGTCCATCGAGCAGGGTGTTGTGCTGCCGTGCCGCCCTCCCGAGGGCATCCCTCCTGCTGAGGTGAGCCAATGGTGATGCGCCAGGGGTCTCTGCCTGCCCCTTTGTGCCCGGTGACATCCCTGTGCCCCACAGGTGGAGTGGCTGCGCAATGAGGAGCTGGTGGACCCAGCGCTGGACGCCAACGTCTTGGTGACGCCGGAGCACAGCCTGGTGCTGCGCCAAGCCCGCCTGGCCGACACTGCCAACTACACCTGCGTGGCCAAAAATATCGTGGCACGCCGACGCAGCGCCTCCGCCGCCATCACCGTCTATGGTACGGCCCCACTGCTCCTTCCTCACCATGCTCCCACGGCATCTCCCGGTGTCCCCCAGCCAACAGGTTCCTCTTCCCACAGTGAATGGTGGCTGGTCGACGTGGACGCAGTGGTCGGGCTGCAGCACCAGCTGCGGAAGGGGCTGGCAGAAGCGCAGCCGGACTTGCACCAACCCCACGCCCCTCAATGGGGGAGCTTTCTGTGAGGGGCAAAATGTGCAGAAAAGCGCCTGCACCACCCTCTGCCCAGGTACCGCTGTGCCTGCCATGGGCGCATCCATCTCAGCCCTGGCACAGGGAAGGGGCACAGGGGATGGTGGCAGGGGCTGATGCCCGTTGTGCCCGCAGTGGATGGAGACTGGTCGGAGTGGAGCAAGTGGTCGGTGTGTGGGGCCGAGTGCACACACTGGCGGAGCCGCGAGTGCTCTGAGCCTGCACCCCGCAATGGAGGTCAGGAGTGCCACGGCCCGGAGCTGGAGACCCACAACTGCACCTCCGAGCTGTGCAGCCCCAGTGAGTGCCATGGGAAGGGCATAAGTGGGGCCCTCAATGTGCTCGTGGAGTGCTGATGCTCTGCTTCACACAGCCACCCCGGGTGCCGAGGACCTGGCGCTGTACGTGGGGCTGATTGCCGTGGCCGTGTGCCTGGTGCTGCTGCTGCTGGTGGGCGTGCTGGTGTACTGCCGCAAGAAGGGCGGCCTGGACGCCGACGTGGCAGACTCCTCCATCCTCACCACTGGCTTCCAGCCCGTCAGCATCAAGCCCAGCAAGGCTGGTGAGTCAGGGCTATGTGCTCAAGCTGCTGTTGGGACACTGTGTCCTCCAGTCCCCGGGGGTTCTCTGGGCCCTGGATGGGGTTTCAGTGTGTCACAGACCTCTAGACCCTGGGTAGGAGCTGTGCTCTCCATGTGGCCCCTGGGAGTCCCCCATGGGAACTGTAATTAAAGGGTCAGTGCTTTGTGTCCCCAGAGCTGTGGGAATGCACTCTGTACCTTATAGTCTCTGGGAAGTGACCGAGTGCCCTCTGGGCGCTGTGTTATAGAGTCAGTGCTTTGCATCCCAAAGGACCCTGGATGCAGGGCTCTGTGCCCTATAGGGTCCCACCCAGGTGGACCCTCAGAGGCGCCCATGTCCCACACAATGGCACCCAGCCCCACAGCCCTGCTCTGTGCCACAGACAACCTGCTCACCATCCAGCCCGACCTCAGCACTACCACCATGACCTACCAGGGCTCACTGTGCCCACGCCAGGATGGCCCTGCCAAGCTCCAGCTCCCCAATGGACACCTGCTGAGCCCGCTGGGCGCCGGGCGGCACACGCTGCACCACAGCTCACCTGCTGCCGAGGGAGCTGACTTCATGGCCCGGCTCTCCACCCAGAGCTATTTCCGCTCGCTGCCCCGCGGCACCACCAACATGGCCTATGGCACCTTCAACTTCCTGGGGGGGCGGCTCATGATCCCCAACACAGGTACGGAAGGCACTGGGGGGCCGCTGGGCTCCAGGAACGGGCTCAGCATCCCCATCCCACAGGTGTCAGCTTGCTGATCCCTCCCGACGCCATCCCCCGAGGGAAGATCTACGAGGTGTACCTCACGCTGCACAAGCACGAGGAGGTGAGGTAGGTGCTGAGTCTGCCAAGCGATTGGGGTTACGGGGCTGCCCACTGTGCTGAGCCCAAACCAGCCCTGTGCTCTTCCCTGGGCTTCCAGGGAGCTGGTGAGACTGTAGGGCTGTGCACCACACCAAACCCATCCCAACCCTATGTCCCTCCGCCAGGCTGCCCCTTGCTGGCTGCCAGACGCTGCTGAGCCCTATCGTCAGCTGCGGCCCCCCCGGCGTGCTGCTCACCCGTCCCGCCATCCTGGCCATGGGGCACTGCGTGGAGGCGGGCGCTGAGCACTGGAGCCTGCGGCTGAAGAAGCAGTCGTGCGAGGGGACGTGGGAGGTGAGCAGCCACCAGGGCGGGGGTCCCTGCCAGGGGGGATCGAGGGGGTCTCCGTGCTCTCATCGCACGTCTCGGTGCCGCAGGACGTGCTGCAGCTGGGCGCCGAGCCACGCACCGAGCTGTACTACTGCCAGCTGGAGGCACAGGCGTGCTACATCTTCACCGAGCAGCTGGGCCGCTTCGCGCTGGTGGGCGAGTCGCTCAGCATGGCGGCCTCCAAGCGCCTCAAGCTGGTCCTCTTTGCGCCCACCGCCTGCCCCTCGCTTGAGTACAACATCCGTGTCTACTGCCTCAGCGACACGCAGGATGCGCTGAAGGTATTGGGCTGTGATGGGGGGTGTCTGCCTCCCCCCCCCGGGCCCTGCCCCACACTGTCTGTGCATGCAGGAGGTGATGCAGCTGGAGAAGCAGATGGGAGGGCAGCTGATCGGGACCCCCCGTGTACTGCATTTCAAGGACAGCTACCACAACCTGCGGCTCTCCATCCACGACATGCCCAGCTCCCTCTGGAAGAGCAAGCTGCTTGCCAGTTACCAGGTAAGGAGAACGCAACAAGGGGGCTTGCTGCAGTACCCAGAGCTGTGACCGCCAGCCGTGTCCTGCTGCAGGAAATCCCTTTCTACCACATCTGGAGCGGGCTGCAGCCCTACCTGCACTGCACCTTCACCCTGGAGCGCCTCAGCCCCAGCACCTGCGAGCTGGCCTGCAAGATCTGGATCTGGCAGGTGGAGGGCGATGGGCAGAGCTTCACCATCAACTGCAACATCGCCAAGGTGAGTGCGTGGCAAGGGGAACCCCCAGCACGCCTGGGCT
This sequence comes from Centrocercus urophasianus, assembly GCF_019232065.1. Classification (NCBI taxonomy): domain Eukaryota; kingdom Metazoa; phylum Chordata; class Aves; order Galliformes; family Phasianidae; genus Centrocercus; species Centrocercus urophasianus. Next base: position 51,891 of record NW_024885153.1, on the reverse strand, counting down.
GCACTCATTCTATGGCACTTCCCTTACAGGACACGAGGTTTTCGGACTGGCTGGTCCCTGACAGTGAGGTGGGCTCCCCGGCCCTGGTGGGTCCCAGTGCCTTCAAGATCCCCTTCCTCATCCGCCAGAAGATCATCAGCAGCCTGGACACGCCGTGCGCCCGTGGGGCCGACTGGAGGACGCTGGCCCAGAAACTCAACCTTGACAGGTGGGATGGGTTCAGAGATGGGGAAGGGACATCTGCCCTCATCCTGCACTCTGATACCCATGAGAACGGGATGGAGCTGACGGCGGGGCCATCCCCATCCCCGCACCCCAATGCCATCCCTCTTCCCCACAGCCATGTCAGCTTCTACGCCTCCAAGCCCAGCCCCACGGCCATGATCCTCAACCTGTGGGAGGCCCGACACTTCCCCAACGGCAACCTCTCACAGCTGGCCGCCGCTGTGGCCGAGGTGGGCAAGCAGGACAGTGCCCTCTTTGCCGTTTCCGAAGCCGAGTGCTGAGTTCCTGGGCTCTGTGGGGCAGGGTGGGGGCCCTGGCCGGCCCCTTGGGCCCCACTGCTGCCCCACAGCCCCTGGCCTGTGCCCCCATGGCGCTGGGTGGCCGGGCGGGGTGCCGTGTGTGCGTGGTGCGTGCGGTGCCGTCGTGCTGTCTGCGCTTGGGGCTGGGTGGCCCCGGGCCCCGTGCCGTGTTGTGTAAAGACCGTTTTTTTAATTCTGTATCAAGTGCATTCAAGTATTTACACTTGGCCTTATGTACATAGCGGTGCCGCAGGGCGGGGGGGTCTGGCGGACATGAATGTAAATAAATTCGATATATATTGCTACGCGGGGCTCCGTGCCATGCCCCAGTCCCGTAACACCCATGCTGGGAACTCACAGGTGCAGAGCTAAGCGTTTTATTGTGGGGAGGAGGGCTCGGCCCCTCGACATGCCACCGCCGCCACCAGCGCGGCCCCTTTCCCCGAGCCATCCTCTGACTGCAGGAAGGTGACGTTGCAGCGGGGCGCGAGTTCCTGCAGCATCTGCTGGAGGTTCCGGGAGAAGCTGTGGGGAATGACAGCAGCTGAGTGCCACGGGGACGGCTCCACCCCCCCCATAGGGCACGGGTACCCGGTGAGCGCGCTCACTGTGGGTGCATCTTGTACAAAGTGCCATCCACCCCCACGGTGACGGTGAACTGCTCCAGGCCGCGGCTTTCCCGCATCTTCTCCACCACGGCGGCCATCCCCGCAGCACAGAGGTGCGCGGCGCGCAGAGACACGGTCTGGCACACCTCCCGCACCAGCACACTGTCCTCATAGCTGGCGTCCAGCTCCAGGTTGCTCAGGATGCCCTGCACCTGCACTAGGGCCAACCCGGGGCTGCCCCCACCCAGGGCTTCTGTGAGCAGCGCTGTCACCGTCCCCAGGCGGCGTCCCCTCTTGGGGTGCTGCCCGGAGACCTGGGCTACGGGAACACGTGGGATTGCGGCACTTACGTCTCAATGGTGGAAAGGAACTTGGTCTGGAAGATGTCCCTGTTCTGCAGCTTGTGGGACGACTTGCCGCAGAACAGGACCCGCTCCTCCACCAGTGCCAGCAGGATCTGCCGTACGATCTCACCCAGGTACATGCCGCTGATGAGCTTCTCAAACCTGCCCCGGGCACAGCCCTGCTGCCTCGGTGCCCCCAGCACCCCGTAGCACGCTGCCCACCCCACAGCCATCACCCACTTCTGCTTGCCCGCATTGATGCTTTTCTCATCCACCAGACGGTCAAAGCTGGTGAAGAAGTCATCCAGGCAGCCGTTGTCCCCAAAAGCGCCCCACTCCATGTTGATGCACATGCGACCCTCATCCCCATCCATGGTGCCCACCTTCGCCCTCTCTTCCATGTAGCAGGCGTTGGTCCCTGTCCCTGCAATCCAGCACCAGTGTCTCTCACCAGACCCAGCCAGGTACCCACGGCCACACGGTATGGGGTGAACTGTGGGGAACCCCAGGGGGGGCAGAGGTGTTCCTCACCGACAATGAGGCCAATTTCACATTTGGGGTCATGGTAGCCACAGGCCATCATGGTCCCCACAGTGTCATTCACCACAGCCACCACCTTCAGCGCCGTGTGCTGCAAACAGGAGATGGGGACATGTGGCTCAGCAGCACTGACGGCTGTCTGGTGTCACCAGCGGGGACACCACCCCACCACCATGGTGGCACCACCGGGCTCAGGGGACAGATCCCCCAGCTCTTTCCCACCTGTTTGCGCTGTGCAGCTTCCCGCAGCATCTGAACCACATCCTGCCCTACGCAGCCAGAGGCACTGAAGCCTTTGGTCCAGTTCAGCAGCACAGCCTGCAGGGAGATGAGCAGGGCAGCCCCTGTGGGCAGCATCCCACCCCAGCACCCTCCCCACACCCCAAGGCTGGAGCTGCCCCCTCACCTTGTCCAGGCCCAGCTGCTGGCAGGGGAAGGAGAAGGTGAAGCCAAGCGGCAGGACCTGACCCATCAGCTCCTGCTTCATCTGGAAGTCCATGATGCAATCCATGATGTGGTTGAAGAGCTGTGGGGAGAGACTGCAGTCAGAGTGGGGGGATACAGGGTGGGGGATCTCTCCCACCCCATGTCTGGTGGCACAGAGGTAGCTCCCATCCCTCGCCCTGTCCCTGCGTGCTGCCCCACCGCCTCGCCGGTGCCCTGCATGACAGCTGTGGGGATGACGTAGATTTCATTGGTGATGTCGATCTTGTCCTCTGCCACGTGCACCACCAGCACACGGAAATTGGTCCCTCCCAGGTCCAGCGCCAGGAATTTTCCTCTCTCTGTGAGGAGCGTACAGGGGAAGTAGGACCACAGAATCCCCAGCAGGGTCTTTCCCTACTGTACCCCATCCCTCACCGGTGCCGTCAGGTGTGTGGCACACATAGGTGGGCAGCATGCGGAGGGAGGACTCAGCGTTTCTCTCCCGGTCCAACCCGCGCTCCATCTCCTGTCTCATCAGTGCCTGCACGCGCTGCAGGTCGGCACGGCTCAGTCGCAGCGGGGCCAGCAGCCGCTCCACCTTGTTCCGCTGTGCCACCGTGCGCAGAGCCACCGCCGTCACCATGGCCCCCCCCAGCCCGCTGACATCGGCCGAGGGCATGACGTTGGCCGCGCACTCGGGGGCCAGCAGCCCCACCACACTGCGCAGGATCTCTCCAAACCTACAGGCAGGAAGAGGCCGGTGAGACCAGGCATGAGGCACCTTGTGGCCAGGAGCCCGATGTCCCCTCACCTGGTGCTGGTGTGGTACAGCCCGCCATCCACCCCGACGTTGACCACCAGCCGCTCCAGCTGCCGGCTGCGGCACATGTGGCTGAGCACAGCCGCCAGCCCCGTGGCACTGAGCGCAGCAGCACGGCTCACCGCCGCCCGGCACAGCTGCTGCACCCGACAGCAGTCCCGCTCGCTGGGCTGCAGCCCCAGAGCCTCCAGTATGCCCTGAGCCTTGGCCATGCCATCCTCGTTGCTGCAAAGGACAGAAGTGTGCTGGCTCGTGGAGCTGATTGCTTGGGGAGCAGGCACCCACCCGTGGCTCCGGGCACTCACTCCATGATCTCCAGGACCTGCTGGGTTGTCAGCACAGCTTTGGTGGCCAGGATGGAGGTGTTTCTCCCGATGAAGAGTGCTTGCTCGGAGGCCAGCATGAGCATGGCGTGCCGCACAATCTCCCCCAGATACAGGCTGCCCACCAGCTTCTCAAACCTGTGTGCGGCACGGAGTCATCCCCCTCCCTCGGCACAGCTCTCAGCCCTTTGGGAGCAGCACAGTGGCAGGGCACAATGTGCCCATGGGGAGCCCCAGGACCCTTTTCTAGCGGCACACCTCCTCTCCCCAGGGTTGGAGGACTCCCGGTCCACACGGTGATCATAGGGGGTCAGCACATCGTCCAGTGCGCCGTCGTCCCCCAGGCAGCCCCACTCACTGTTGACACACATCCGCCCGCTGGTCACCTCTGCCATCTCCAAGAGGTGTGACTCAGCCATGAAGCAGCAGTTGGTGCCCGAATCTGCAGGATCGAGGAGGGCTGAGCATCACCACAGCCCCCAGTCCCATCACAGCCCACAGCCCCGCTGCTCACCCACAACCAAGGCGATCTCACAAGGTTTCTCCCGTGTGCTGCACGTCATCATGGTGCCCACCGTGTCGTTCAGCAGGGCCACAACATCCACGTGGCAGAGCTGTCCAGGAGTGTGGCACCATCAGCTCCTCTGTGTGGGGCAGCCCACCCAGCCGGGACCCCCACCCAGCGCCCACCTCCTGCTTGCTGATGGCCGCCTGCAGCAACTGCACCACATCCTTCCCCTCCACGTCGGTGCATTGGAAGCCCTTGGACCAGGAGATGAGTTCTGCCTGCAGAGAGCACGTGGATGAGGCATCGTCCCCCAGCACAGCGGGGAGCAGATGTGGTTGCAGCACAGGGCCAGCCTCACCTTGTCCAGTCCCATCTGCCTGCAGCTGAACGGAAAGATGAAGCCCAGGGGCAGGCGGTGCTGGGGGTTGCCAATTTCCTCCAGGAAACTCTTCACGCATTGCGCGATGAAGTCAAAGAGCTGTGAAGGCACGGCACGAGTGGGCAGCTGCTCTCCTACCCAAGAGCCCCCAGCGCAGTGCCTGCCTCCTGTACCGCCTCCCCGGAGCCCCGCGGGATGTCCTTCGGCATCTCAAAGACGTGGTACATCAGCTGTGGGCTCTGGTTTCCGTCGCCCGTAAGAGTAACCCAGAGGGTGCGGACATGGCTCTGGCACAGCTCTGCCACCAGCACGTCGCCGCTCTCTACAGAGGAGCACAGATAGGCAGGATCAGGCAGACCGCGGCTCCCAGCACCACAGCCGCTCCCTGCGCCATCCCCGTGACACCCGCCCGTGGTGGGGCGGCGGTTCCCAGCAGGAACCACCGCAGGGCCCGAGGGAAGGGCTCCCAGCCTCACAGGGCAGCTCCTGGCCCCGTGAGCAGCACGAGGATCCCACACCCGCCCCTGGCACCGCATCCGACAGAGCCGTCTCACCGGTGCCATCGGGTGTGGAGCAGATGAAGGTGGGCAGCATCCGCATGGTAGAACGTGCCCCGCTCCGCTGGCTCAGCCCCTGCTCCAGGGCCTCCAGCACGCGGCCCTTCACCTCCTGCAGCTTCTCCAGCGTCGGGGTGAGAGCCAGCAGCGCCCGCTGCACCTGGGGGCGGCTCGTTAGGGCTGCGGACACCTCACCGTGCACACGAGGCACGGACGGAGCTTACCGGCGTGCAGGAGGGGCCCCTGTCCTGAACTCCCAGCTGGATGCTCCCCGGGGGCCTGCACAGAGGGAGCAACGGCAGCGCTGAGCCCCGACTGAGACCCCGCACCGGGGCTGGGGGTCCCCACCCCGGCTTGTGCCTCCCCACCTCCCCTCCGCATCCCAGCTGCACGCGTCCACAGCACTGAGGCTTTGCGGTGTCCCGCGGTCGCTGTCCCGACCCGGCAGCCGGGGGTAGAGGGCACAGCTGTGCCCCACGATGGCGAAGGGGCCGTCGTTGGGGCCGAGCGCCGAAGGGTGCAGCTCCCACATCACCGTGCCCACGCACCTGCAAGAGGCCGGAGGGTGGTCCGTCCCCGGGGAGGGGGCGTTCAGACCGTGGCGGGAGGGGGGGAGGGGCACAAAGGAGGGACCCCGCTCGCTCCCCGCCGCCCACCCCACGGCCCCTCACCGATTCAGGACGGGCATGGGGGGCAGCCGGCCTCTCCGCTCGGGGCCCACACCCCGCCACGGAAAGGCGCTGAAACTGCGGGCGGGGGCACCGCGGTCTCGGGGGCCGGGCATGGCGGGGGTCCGGCGGCGTCGATGGAGCGGGATGGGGGGAGGGCGGTTGCTAACGCCGCTGGCCGTTGCCTCGGCAACAGATGCAGCGCTCGAGGCCCCCCCCCGCACGCCATTGGGCGGCCCGCACCGCCCCCGGCCAATGCGGGCCCAGCGCCCCGCGAGCGGAACGGAGACGGCGGGGACGCGGGGCGCGCGGGGCGAGCTGCGGGCCGGCAGCCGGCGGTTCCCCCGACCCCCTCCCGTCCCTCCCCGTTCCTCGGAGAAAAACGGCACCGCTCCTCCGTCTCTCGCCGCAGTTTCATAAAAACATACATAAATATATTTCCATTTCTTGACCAGAGAGCGCGGCGGCACCGGCACCTATAAAACACGCAGTCCCTCCTCCCCGGCGCTCCTGCGCCGGTCGTACAAAACGTAGAAAAGAGGGGAGGAGGGCCGAGCTCAGAACTTGCGCTTCCTGCGGCGGCCGGCACGGGCGGGGGGGGCGGGCGGCGGGCTGCCCGGGGGGGGGGACGTCAGGAGCGGGGGGCAGCAGGGAGCACGCGCTGTGCTCGGCCTTCTCCTCATCCTCGGCGCCGTGTGGCAGCGCGCTGGGGTTCCGCTGGTCGTCTATTCCAGGGATGTGGGTCCCCGTGTCGGCACCTGCAATGGGAGCGTCGATCAGCCTTGGGGCAGCATTGCTACCTTCAGAGAATCACAGAACGGCCAGGGTTGGAAGGGAGCTCAAGGATCGTGAATCTCCACGACCTTCCCAAAAGCAGGCGCTCTGGGGAGCCCCGTGAGCACTCTGGGTACTGCCACGCGTCCTGCGGGGATGTGGAACAGAGCCTCAGCCCCCAAAGGATGCTTCAGGAGCATCCCAGACCTCAGAGCCACCCACCCACAAAGAGAGAGAGAGAGGAGAAGGGATGTTGTGCAGCCCTGAGCCAGCTGGCAGGCACAGCAAGCAGATTCCCACCTGCAGACTTGCTCTCCGAGAGCTCCAGCACGCTGAGGAGTCCCCTCTTGTGCCTTGCCACAACCTGTCAAGGGAGAAGAGAACACTGTCACAGCACTGCTGTGAGGGGCCCATCCACTCTGAGTGCCCATGCAGCACAGACCACGGGGCAGCCCTGCAATAAGGCAGGTGCTGGTTAACAAAGCAGAGCCCTGTAAAAGAGCAGAGCCACAGCCAGATGAGCAGTGCACAGAAGGGCACTCCTAAGCGCTCCTAAGGGCACTTCAGCCCTGCTGGCCCAGCGAAGTCCCCTCTCCTGACTGCTCCCTGCCCCAGAGGGCACTGACATCCTCGCTGCTGGGCTGGAGCTGCTGAGCACACCAGAATGGGCTGTGGCAGGAACCTGCAAGCCCGGTGCTGCCACCAGGAAGCTCTCCCATAGTGTGACCTGTTTCCCACTGAACTCCCACCTCAGCACAGGGCAGAGTCACAGGGGACCCAGAGCCTTGCCAAGCCGTCTCCAAGGGCCTCTGGAACTGGCACCATCCCCAGTGGCCACGGGCAGCAGCCCCACACTCCAGGTGGCCACGGGGCACAGGGATGGAGTCAAACAGCTCCCAGAGCCAGTCACATGCACGGGCAGCCATGCCACAACAGTTCTCAGAGCCACACAGTGCTTGGCTGTATCCCAGCCAAAATCATCAACCAGAAATCTCATCATTTGCATCCGAATCCCCAAAGGGCTGAGGCCTGTGATGGATTTAAGGGATTATACGAAACTAAGACATCATGTTGCATCTTCATGCTGAGAATCACATTTCTGAGTGCAGGCAAAGCTGCTGTGTGAGGGATTTGCCGGCAGGAACCAGTGGGAAGGCTGCAAGGACCCTCCCTAGGGGCTGCCACGAGCAGGAGCCGAGCACAGTGGGGACCAACACCTGGTGAGGGACCGCATGCCAGCTGCTGCCTGCAGGGCTCCTGCTCCACCCCCAGCACGCCTCCCTGCAGCTCTCCTGAGATGCTCCAGACACCGAGTGGCTCTTCCCACTTTGTCTCCAAAGCCTTCCCCATGGAAGGGGATCACGGACAGATACGCCCGTCACTCTGACACTGCCCTCCACGGTGTCTCTATTCAGCTGAGGAAGGCTGCAGGACCGTGGCTGCTGGCAGCGGGGCTGGCTGGCTGGCTGCCTGCTGGAGAGCTTGCTGGCAGCTCCGCTGGATTAGCTCACCCCTGGGAACAGGGACACGGCTCCTGCTGGCAACCCGGCCCCAAACCCAGTGCAAAGCAAAGGAGACAGTCTGCAGGGTTGCCCCTCACCTTGGTGCTTCGCAGCCTCCTGGTTCCCTGAGCTTGCCTAGCAGCCTGGAGGCAGCTGTCCACGTGCCTCTGATATTGCAGCAGTGGCACCAGTGACTTACAGAGGTAGCACTTCTCACACCTGCCAGGCAGGAAAGGACAGAGCACCGCATTAGGATTCACCCTGCGCTGGGCTCCCAGCCACCAGCAGTGACTTTCCTCCTCTGGACCGCGCCACTGAAAGATGTGTCACCAGATCGGGGCTGGCTCAGTGGGGTCAGGCCGGCACCAATCACAAAGGCTGAGTGATTATCGGTTTTCCCTGCCTGCTCCTCTGCATCCTGCTGCTGCAGCAGCGGGACGGTAATCAAATCTGCTCATCTAACTATCTCCAACACTGCTGATTTCTCCCCAGACATAAAGCACCCTGTCAAAATCCACAGAAATGAAGTGCGAGGGCTTTGCAAAAGGGAGGTAAATTCTGCCTGAAAAGCAAACCGAGTGTGTTAAATCAGAGAGACGTGTTACCAGGGCTGGATGAACTTGTCTGACTAGTAAATCAAGTCCTTCTCTGCACTGTCTCCATTTTCCAACATGCCATAGCACACACTCCTGCTGCAGGTTGGCACAGGTGCCCTCTCTCTTGCATCGTGCTCCTCAAACCCCCTCATTTGTGCAGAAGATGCCCAGGCTCAGGAAAACCGAGTGTGCCTAGGGAGAAAATCAGCCTGGGTGAAAGGAGATGGAGGTCAGGCTTGGATTTACACAGCTACAAGCACTGCCACACCAGCTCTCAAGAGGGGACCATGCCATGCAGAAAAGGGCACTGGTTCTTCAGGAGAGCATCCACCTGCGGTGCTGCTCAGGAATGGACCAGGAGCCCCAAGGAGCAGCCCCAGCAGCATCGTGTTCAGTTTGATAAGCAGCTCTCTCCCAGTAAAACTCACTCCAGGCTCCAAAATGCATATGGAGAGCCCCCATCGAGCAAAACTCTGCAGTACTTTCCCCATATTTTCTTTCCAGTCAGTGCTGATTACCCAGATAATGTGTCTAAACAGAAGCTGTCCTCTCTATAATTAGCCTAATTCCATTAGTGATGTTGCCATCCACTGTTTGTAACAGCAAAATTGCTTCCATAGCAGGGATTTTACTGTCAGATCCTCTCTTATGATGCTTTGTGTGGGTGGCAGGAGGAGGGGCTGCATGGGAAGAGATTAAACAAAGCCACTGCTATTCTGAAAGTCTAATTTAATTAAGAATATCACTACAGGTGCCATGTTGACAGCCTCCCCGTCCAGGCCTCCTCTTTTCTCAGGGTTACTGAGCTCCAATCCCCCATAAGAAACCAGCTGAGTTGGCAGCATTTTAACTGCAGCTCCCCCACAACAGTCAGAGACCACGCACCCTGACCCACCGTGCAGTGGCTGGAAGGAAATTATTGCCAAAATAAACAATCTGAGAACAGCAAATTTCTTTTGTTTTGATATAAACATACATAGCACTGCGACAAGAAGCAAAGGCAGCTTCTTAGGGAGCAAAGGCAGTTTCTTAGGGAGCAAAGGCAGTTTCTTAGGGAGATAACACTACAAGGCCAGCATTTACACGGGGACAAAGACATTTCTGCAGGGACAAGGCAGAACTGGGGCACAGAAACAATGTTGGAGGAGCAGCATACCTACTTACTTGTCAGAACCTGAGGGCGTCTGGCTGCTTTCACCACCTGCAGCTTTACTCTGTGACTCTCTCCGACCCCGCGTGAGCACTGGAAGCAAAACAGAAATGGTTACTGCCATCCATCCCCAGCCACCCTGCAGGATGTCCAAACACAGCACCTTTCAATCTCTTTCACTCAGCACTGCAGTTGAGCGATGCAAAGCGAGACAACTACTGGACTGGGATGGGCAGGTCTTCCTTCCAGCCAAGGGGCAGCTGGACAGTTTTCACAGGGATATGTAAGAAGTCATCTTCCAGGCCTTGGAAGACAGCACACCGTGTCACAGTCCAACCTGTCCTCTGACAGAAACTGCTGAACCAACAGCACACAGCTCACGGTCATTTTAAAGTTGACACACAGCAGCACAACAGCCTGGGAGAGGAGATGCCCCACTGCTCCAGCATGGCTGCACTGCTCACTGCCAAAGCAAACCCCTTCCTGCCGTAGGGAGAGCGCAGGGGCACCAGCCTGCAGGTTGGGTAGGAGGAGGAAGTCTTGCTGGGAAGGGAAGTTTACAACATTCAGCCCTGCAGGCCATCAGTCCTCCTTTCCCATGCAAAACAGAGGGGATCTTTAGACTGCCTGCACACAGCTCTCCATGAAGAGTTGCCCGGCGCTGCTCTCCAATGGCTGCAGGGAAGAACCAGAGAATCACAGAACGCCCCAAGTTGGAAGGGACCCACAAGGATCTGTAGGTGGCCAGAGAGACCCCAGCCCCACCAGCACGCTGACAGCAGGTCTGACAGTTTCTGCTCCTTTCACACGCCTGAGCAGCCCTTGCAAACCTGCTCTCTGGGCATCTGCAGGGAGCATGTCTAAATGTTGTCTCTTTCAGCTGACTTCCTCTCAGCATATCTCTGTTGACACACCACCAGCAAAGATCCTTAGGGAGCACATCAGACAGCTTAGCTTGCTCCACCAGGGACATCCGAGACTCCAGCTCCACAGCAGCTGTCGTGGGACACAGGAGCAATGCACGGAGCTGCTGCACCGCCCAGGAAAATCGCCTGCCACACTGTGTGCAATCGGAGAGGGCAGAGTCCAAGTTACAGGCAAGGCAAAGCTGTGATTGTTGGCTCATCAGCTGTGATAAAGATAGGAAGGCACAAAATTTTGTGCAGCACAAAGGAAATCCTTCAGAGTTTTAGCAAAATTCCCTTTCCAGATCATTCCTGGGCTGCGGGCATTGTCTCATGGCCGACGGCTGATTCCAGCAGCTCATTTCTCACAGGCGGACGTCTCACTGACTTGGCCTGGCCCAGATTCGAAGTGGCAGCCTGATGAGGAGGACTGATGGCCACAGCTCGCCCCCAGCCACCCAGCATGCCCACAGCCCCACCGACATGCATTTGACAGCGTGCTGAAAGCTGCTCTCTGAAGCAGCGTGCACTTGTTAATATTCCTTTAGCACCGTTTCGGGAGCCTCGTGCACTAGCTCAGGTGTTAATCAGTTCTATTTTCTTTCAAAAGCAGTGAACACATCTGGCATAATGGGAGATCTCTGGGACCAGCTTGCAGATGCCCGGGGAGGACCCCCAGCTGTGATGCTGACAGAAGCATGGGGCAGAGAATGGGGACAGCGGTGCCAGCGGCTCTGGAGGCTCAGCAGGGCTGGCGCCCACTGTCTGCATCCTTGGGAGCGCTGGTGAGGACAGCCCTGCCAGCACACACCAGCCTCCTTCCCCTGCTCTCCCTACCAGCCACACTGCTTTACGTGCGGGACCCAGCAGTGGCAGGATTGCGGGCATCTTGTCTTTAAGAAGTGGTGAAGCTTTTCTCTGCATCCACTCCAGTGCTCTTTGTATCAGTGCCACTTTATTAATGTCATGAGGTTTTTAACTGCACCAGCACTGCTGCTGCTGTAGCTCTGAAGATTGACAGCTGCACCAGGTCGTACTGGGGCTTGGGGAAGAAGGAATATACCAAATTCTCATTTTCTCAGGCTCGCGTGGGAACTGGGAAGATGGCAGTGCATCAGCGGAGGACGATGGGAACAGTGTGTTTGATGTGCTCAGTACCATCCAAGGCTCACATCCAGAGGGAAACCGTCAGCTTCATGCAGGGCAGCAGCAGGCAACGGCTCGGCAGCTCCGTGGAGATCCTCTCACACATGTAAGCCCTTCAGCTGGCTGCAGGAAGGAGGAAGGAGCTGGAACAACGCTTCCGCCGCTTCACTCATTCACTTGGAATTAGCAGCAGTCACTGAGCTGGAAACCTGGGATGTGAGCCTTCCTCGGCCCAATGCCACAGCTAAAGCAACAGCAGGCCCTTCCTTTTTTTGACCACAAGAAAATGGAAACTCATGATGAGATTTTCGTACTGCCCAGGTGTGTGGTGCTCTGGGCACCCAGCCAGGACAACCACGGACATCTGTAAGGGAAGGAACCGCAGCCCCTCTTGCCCAGCTACCTCACTGGAAAGCCTCTCCTTAAATACCAGCAGCCTGTGCTGGCCTCCTTATACAAAACACTGAAAGTTTTTTTTCCCCCCCCCCCCCCCATGCATTACCTTTACCACTGAATGTTATCTTAGCGAAAGGTGCCAACATGACAGCTCTGGAAGCACAGTCCTTTTGTCCCTGCACAGATGCATCAAGCTACTGTCTCACCTCTGCTGAGCTAAACCCCAGTGAGTTCATCCCAAATCCTGCTGATCAGTCCATCAAATGGAACCTTTCTGTGAGATGTCTGTCCCTGGGACCTGCAGTGAGGTGCCCTACAAGCCAAAGGCATCATCGTACCTCTCCTCCATGTTGTTTTCTCCTCCAGGCTCAAGTGCACAGCTCAGAGCACAGGGAACCACATGAAGAGCCTTGGCCCGAACAACACAAGCATTATGGCTAGTAAATTTGGTCTGTACAGTGAACATATTAGAATAACTGGCAATGGAAAACCCAAATTCCTGTGATTTTGTCCCAGAACATTGCTCAGCTTAGAGCCATTATTGTAGGCCACGATCTCCATTATTTGAGGCTAGTTTTCTTTCAGGGGGAATTGTTCTGAACAAGGCAGAATAGCAGCAGAGCAATTCCAAAATAGCCACCCTTACAATCATCCCCAGGGAGACCAGTCTGGAGGCAGATTGGAAAGGCCAGCCTTGAACTCTGCCCTGCTGAAAGCCAACACCAAAGGAATGAACACATTCTCTTGCACAGGCAAGAAGTTCTGAGCCTTCTCCTGATCACAGCCAGGATTCCCAGGATCAATGGATACGCTCACAATCCAGGCACACTTGGGACCAGCTTACCATGGGGCCAAAGATGCTTCTGCTGAAAGGCTTACTGAGAACTCTGCTCCATTTTGTAGTGCAGATAAGACCTTTATCAGGATGGGAGACAAACTGTGACAATTCACAATTTGCCCCTTTGCTTTAGGAGCTGGTTTGTGCCTGTGGAGAGAACTCCCCACCAGGATTCAGCATGCACAGCATCAGCTGCTACTCTGGCTCGTGTTATCTTAAAAGGACCCTTGTCACATCCCTAGTGATTCTGTGTAACAGGGACCACATATTTTAAAGCTACATCAATTCTGCATTAAGATTACAGGGTGAAACCTCTTCCTGCTAGAGGAATGTACATGTTACAGTTCTTGTATCAGCTCTGATTTGCTCAAATTGCTCAAACATCACAGATTTAGGCTGTATTTAATAACCCAGCATGTAACTGAAAATTACATATTCACAACCTGAAAAGTTAATCTTATTACAAGCTACCACTTTGATATTACCTGACATTGTGCTAACAGACTTTACATTTCAAGCAGCAGCTAAAACATAACTTATTGAATACATTGATAACCAACCGGTGTATTTGTTCAGTTAAGCTCTACAAAGGTTGGCTATGGAAACCTGACACAGAGAAGGTTGCAAAGAGGATTTAATATGGGCATTCTGACCACACTTCTCTGCCTCACTCTTCACATGAAGGAGAAAAAACTGAGCTCCCAAATCAATAGCTATCATTTTGCAATTTTGGAGGAACAAGAGGAAAACTTCCCTGCAATGCCTTCCTGCTGAACAAGCCATTTTTGCACACGCAAATGTCAGACTCATGGCACAGCAGAGGCTGCACTTGGAGCATTACAGAACATTCTCATTTCTTGAGAGCCCTGAAGGATGCTTACCCAAATGGCTCTGGAGGTGCCATTTTCTACCACTGGCAAATTCTGTGCAGCTCCTCTCACAGTACGAAATAGATGTGTCTTGGTAGTACTGTGTGAAGTAGCCAGGGCTACATACTTGTGCAATAATCGGCTTATAGATCTTCCAAAGGACTAACAAAGAGGCCACTTAGGAAAGACATCAGACAGATCTCTGTGAGGAAGGCTCTAGAAACCTCCAGAGTCTCCAACAACGTTCTCCTGACCAGCCTGGAGATGAACCAAGGCAGGGCAGACAAACCTAAGTCGCCACATCACACACAAATACCCTGAGAGGAACAGGACTCAGCACCTAGCTGCAAGCAGCAGGGAAGGGGGGACCAGCACAGAGAGCAGAGGCACAGACACAGCACATGGCAGACCTGGGCTGTCCGTGGCAGCATCCTCTCCCACGATGCCATTGCAGTACATGGCGTGCAGCTCGATCTCCGCAGCAGGGAAGCCTTGGTCACACAGTGGGCATGGAACGTGGTCAGCAGCCGTGTCGCTGCCCTCAGAGAGAGCACTGCCATCTCCACCAGCCTACAGAAGGGAAAAAGACAGAGGGAAAAGAGACAGCTGTGTTTCTTTTCCTTTTTTTTTTTTTTTTTTTTTTTTTGGTAACTGCAGAGCTGGAGCTGCTCACCTTTCCATAAACTCATTTTTTCTTGGAAAGTTTTATTTTCTCTTCTTCATATACAGGTCAGAAATAAGACCACTGCCTGAGTAAACTGCTGCTAATACCTAATTCTTCTTTCAAAGGCAGTGTGTCCTGCTGAATCACGGTGACACCTCCCTGCACAGCCGTGCACACCACTTAAGGCAAACAGCACCTACACTACTGCTGAAAAATGGCAAGGCTTCCATTAATCAGGAAAGCTCAGAAGCGAAACTGATGGGAAATTCATGGGGCAAAGCGGGAGTTCAACACCTGACTTGCGCTCATCAGTTCCTGGACATGATCCACACTACAGGGGCTGCGCTGTCTGGGAACAGTCCTCTGGGATGAAAGGAAGCTGCAGGGTCTCAGATCCCGGGGTGTTCCTCCACCTCCTCCAGAGGACACTGCTGGAGCAATCAGAGGGGAAACAGAGCACAGAGAAGGGCAGCCCATGTCACACAACGCTGCTAACAATGGCATTCTGCCAGGGCAAAATGTCACCACTCGTGTTTGTTCGCTGGGTACCACTCTCACTTACCAGCACTGTCTTTTTGCATTGGTTACACAGCTGCAAAGGTGCTCTGCTACACACCCACAGAGACACAGACTGCTCCCTACGCTGTGCATGTTTCCAAGACACAGCAGACTGCTGCCATATCACTCACAATTAGAACTCTGCCTCATCAGGCTTGCTACAAAATCTCTTCCTATTTAAGAAAGAAACATTTTTCCCCCCATTAAAATAAATATTTCAGTATTAACCATGTAGAAGAAACCTGAAGGGAAATAATAAAGGAGAGCTCGTTGTTCTTGGGGCTAAGCAGAGACATGCAGCCACTATGCAGTAAAACTGCTGCCCGCATCCCTTCAGCGGTGTAATTTCAGGGAAGCAGCAACCAGGGCCAGCCAAGATGCTCGGTGCTGCTGGAGCACACTGTCACACATAACACTGCTTTGGCAAAGGAGGGTCTGATCCTGAGCATCCATCCTCATTTTTATGTCCCAAAGGGAAGGACGGGGCTTTGTTGACTCAGAGGAGTGGTGCAAGGGTCTCACACTGAGAGTCAAGTCAGAAAACTCATTTCTCCCCAACGCTGTTTGACAGGCTATGGGACTGACCCCAAAAACCACGCACTCATTTCCAGGGAGACTCAGCACCAGATTTCTACGGAGGAGTTGCCATCAGAATCCCTCCAGCCAAACGCAAGCTGTTGCAGCACATCACTCGCAGCATTAGCGTTTGTACCCTGCTCTCACTTCTCAGTGTCACTACATCCTGTGAAGTCCTCACCGCGGCGCGTTACAAAGAGGAGTCATAAAAAGCAGGATGTGTCAACTATGAATGATCAGATCAAACCTGCGTTATTCTGGTCTGACAACGCAGCAAAAAAAGTGATGGGAAAAGCAGCAGACGCTGCTCCTGCTAGCTGCCATTTTTAAATCAGTCTGAGGAGATCAGTGATTCCACACACCCTGCCCACCTACGTTCGGTGGTAAATCACTAATTTTAAATGGAAATGCAACGTTCTGTAACACAGGACACCAGAGCCCCAAATCCGCGTGTACAAAACCTTGTGGTGACAGCCTGGAAAACCTGGACTGCAGAGCCTCTCCTCTTTAGCAGAGAAAATTGCCCATAGGACACAGTGCTTGCAGCCAGCAGCCAGCAACCAGCCAAGAGCGATGCTGGAGGCTCAGCTCAGGAACAAGGCTCCTGTGCCCTGGCTCAGCAGCTGTGACAAAGAGCTCCGTCCCCACGGTCCAATGCTTGCTTCACGCTAACTGCTGATCCATGCGATGGCTGCTTCCCTGCAAGGCTGCAGGCCCAGGGCTGGTACCTGCTGCCAACGGCCACACCGTGACAATCCCTGGGAAGCGCCGTGCTGCTCGCCTCCTGCCCAGCAGCTGTCCAGGTGAAGGTGTAAGACCCAGGGGCAATCTCTGCAGAGCAGCAGGGACAGGTTAATGCCCTGCCGCAGCCAAATGGGTCACGACTGTGCCCTGGGGGCTGAGGATCTGTGCACAGGACTGCTGCAGTCTCTAATTGACTGAGCAGTGCTCGGAGATACCTGCAGAATGAAAGGCACACGAGAGCAGAACCTGGTTTATTAAGAGGCCTGTGACAATGAGACACGGGAGCTGCAGATGCACTGTACAAGCTGCAGGTTTCCAGAGTGAGCTTTCCACAAATGAATCCTCTTGTCAAGAGCTGTATGATTCTGTATTCATGTACCCTGCCAGAGGAGTACTTGGCAACCCCTTTGATATCACTCTCTAAATTAATAGACAAACGGAGTTTTATCAAAAGCAGGAACTGAAGTCAGATGTCGCTACAGTGACAGCTGCAAGGCAATTGCTGCACAGGTGTGACAACACAGGGAAAGCAGCCACACAACAGCGCACATCTGGATTGGGAGGTAAGAGAATGGCCCTGCCGCTGGCTTACTGCTGCTGGGAGCTATCACTGCATATAAATCAGGACTCTGGGGCTCAGCTCATTCTCACTGGACTGTAAACCACCAGCAACCCTCAACACCTCTTTGTTGTCTTTATCCCAACCTCTTGGAGAGAGTCTTTAGACGACAATGTCACACAGAGGACTGTAACAGGGCAAAATGTGCCATAATATGGGTGGCTGAGATTTACTGGGACCCCTCTCACGGCTCCTGGGATCCCTCTGCAATCTTGACCCCCTCAGCACTACTCTTCCGACCCTAGACAAGCAACAGTGCTGCTGTTCCCAGCGACAACGTCCTTCAGCACAGCAGTTGGTGCAGCATACAAGAACAAACTGGAATTTATAACAACTCTCCAGCTACAAGGCTGAAAGGCTCCAGATGCAGCTGAGCACAGCCCCTAGCCAAAGGGATCAGAACTATGAAGCAGCAGAGGAAGTGGGAAGTGTTTACAAGGATGCCACCCAAATCCATGCACCCGGCTACCAGGGGGAAGTGCTAGCACAGCCCAGCTGAAGAAAGCACCACTGGAAACAGAACGCTTCCCCTGCTCCAGGCTCTTTACCTGCATGGGTGCATCTTTGCTGACCGAGGGAAGCTCTTCCCTCTCCGGCTCAATGCTTTCCGATGGACTCGGCTGGGTCTCTGCAGAAAGACAGCTCCATGTCAGCACAGGTTTGCAGCCCCCAAACCTTCTTCTCATTTGTTGTTGCAACTTAGGCATTTCACAGCTTCAAAATATTCTTTAGACTTCTCACAAATGTTATCAGACAACGTGCAACAACACAGTTGGATGAGGGGTTAAGAGTCACAGCATAACGGTGTGAGGACAAAGCCACTGCAGCTTTGCAGCTTCATGGGGAGTGAGACCAGGCACAGGGAAAGCACGTGGGATGCTTGCTGGGATAGAGACAATGCAAGAACAGCACACGGCTCTATCTGAGAAGCAAGGCAAACAGAGCTCCCATCCTGCAGTCTTCAGACCTCCATGTTTTCCTTAGCAACAAAACATGCCTCCAAGCACGGCTGCTATGACCTCCACACAGCTGCTCATCAGAAGGAGCAGGCTCTTCGTGAGCTCCTTCTCCTAAAGCACTGAACTGGAAAATCTCAAACATGATAGGAGAGCTCAAGGAGGGAAAAAAAGATTTGGCCCCACACAGGTTTAATTAATTCACGACAGAAATTATTTCAACTGTCATGCTTTACATATATTGACAGTGAAAAACGTGACAATTTATTGATAGCATTGCAGAGAGCACACCTGGCACTTGGGAATCTCTTGTGCCTATCCAGCAGCCAGCATGTAGCCACCCCTGTGCACAGAACTGGGATGCTGCCTTAGTGGAAAAGGGTCCAAAACCAGGGGATCTTACCTGGGTAATTCCAGCCCGGAATGCTGGAAAGGAAATTTTGTTTGATTCGAACAACTTGAAAGTTCTCCCTTTTTCCCTGAATTTTATAAGTGTAAAATTTTCAGTTCAAAACTCAGAACATTCCCAAGTGCCTCTCACCTGGGCAAACAGAGATCTCTTCTTCTGCAGAGTTTTCTCTGGCAATGTCTGGGCTCCTCTTACTGCCAAGCGGGGTCAACGTGCAGATGCTGTTCAAAACAGGAATGTAATATAAATCTCCCATCCATCAGAGTGACAGCACACACCTGCCTGCCTTGCACAGCTCACACAGCTCTGTCATTTGCAGGTGGTCATTATTTGATAGCCAGAAACGATCAAAATAACAGAGAAGAATACTGGTATGAAATGCTGCTTAACCAAACCACTAGAAGAACTTTTTTGGCTTAGAGAGGTCCTTGATAAGAAGACATAAAGGATCAACAGTGAGAATACCTGCTCACAGCTGCAGGACCTTCCTGACTCTTTCTGCTCTTAGCTCTGGGGGCTGTGCAGGTATCAGCACTGGGCTGTCTGACCCTCTGAGGAAGGGAATTCTTAGGGGGAAAGGCACAGAGACGCAGCACAACACTGGGCTTCCCTGCAGCAAAGCTGCACCAGCACGGCAGTTCCCTGCAGCATGCTGTCCCTCTCCCTTTAACTTCTCCACTGTTTCTTTCCCACCAGCACAACACAATGTCTTTCTGGAGCAGGCAGGCATTGCTGAGCGAGTCTGGCACCCATGCTGACACTCTCAGCATTTTGTATGGCTTCCTGATTAGTCTGATCAAGTATGCAAGAGCACACTTTAAAAACATGAATCCCCATCCTGACAAACAGAAGATTTATTAAGCTCAACCACAGGCCTCAGAGAGGAGAGAACAGCCACCGCTGATTTATGATAAATAACAAAATTCTGATAGGAAATCACAAGTGGCTTTTCTCTCTAAATAAAGCATCTCAGAGCATTTGTTATGAATCCAGGCTGAGCGTGTTTTACTCTGTGTCTAACATCAGGGCTCACTTCAAAAGGACTCACACAACACAACTTGCTATGACATTTATGAAATGGGCTGATCAATTTGAAGTCAAACCGCATTTCTTGCTACACCAACTATCCCCAGTAACAAAGCCTATAATCATTTATTAAAGCCCCAATCTACCATGCTCTGCACACAGCACTGAACAATCAGGCCAAATGGCCTACAGGAAGCAGAGGGTTTCCTACTCTGCAGATTGATACCAACTATTTGGCCAATAATGCCAGATCTAAGGGAAGATGACCGTTCTGAAATTATGAAACCCAGCAAATAAAAGAACCATAAGACCATCTACCCTCTCCTGCAAATTACTCCTTGTATCCTCTCCCACTCGACCTTCCTCTCTCACAGCCTTCGCTGCTGTGCTGCATCCCACAAGAAGGAAGGGGAAAAAAAAAAAGGCTAGACTTAAATGTGAGGAAAATCATGTTGACTTGTCCCACACCTGTCATCTGCTGAAGTGGCTTTTCTGGAGCACTGCACTCTATCTTTGGCTGATAGGCAGTGCCGTCTGGCTTCCTCCTCCCTGCTTTCCTCTTCAGCAGTACAGCAAGAATATAAAAATACACACAGAATCCAGTAAACCATTCACTGTGCTGCATATGTGCCTTCAGACAGCCCACGTGACTGCACTGCTCTAACTCACCTTTAGCTCATCTACCCGTCTCTCCAGCTTTACTGTACCATGTCAAATCAGCTGCAGAGGGTAAGGATCAAGTCCTCTTACTTGTACAGTAAGATCTCGCTTGTACAAGGATGCACTTGCACGTTTTATACAGTAAAAACAGTAAGTGATCTCTTCTCCCCAGCTGTGCCTCTCCTCTCTCACACAGAGCTCCAGAGCCGTGTAGTTGCAGGGATGTAAGAGCAGCAGCTGTAGCAGCCCTTTCAGCGAGCCCATGCTTCAAGTTGCTCCAGGAGAAAGGATGGACCCACATCTACAGAGCGAGCCCACAGACCCTATGTGCCAAATTACCCTTCCTCACCTCTGTGCAGTTTGCATGGGCTCCCCATCTCCACGCACACCCTCTGTGGACGGCACCTGGGAGGCCTGAAAAGGAAAATTCTGATATTATACAAAGCAATGCACACAGCTAACGGGGCTGGACAGGCTCTGCTGGGTCACCAAGTTCTGTCTGTGGCATGGGTTTTCTTCCAGAAATAGTAAGAATCTATCCTGAACTAGTCAGCTTTTGACTCCATTCCTCCCTTCACTCTGCAATAACACGTGGCAGACGTGCTCTGGAAGCCTGTGTCCATCCATTCCCAGGCCAACCCTGTCCATCACCTCCCAGCCCCTGCTGCTCCCCGTGTCTGAAGTTGGCAGCAATCACAGCCCTTCTACACCTCCATTTGTGCTGAGCTACACGACCCAGGGCTTTGTGTCCTCCAGCAGCCCTCAACTGCTGCAGCTTAAAATCTATTTGCCTGAGTTTGGGTGACCTGATCAACACATACAGCTGATGTTTGACCACCAGAAGTACTTTTCTGAAATTCGTGCAGATAAGATCTGCTGTATTTTTCTTGGCTTGGAAATCAGCTGTCCTATCAAAGAGAGGGAACAGATTAACCTGCACAATCTACAGCCTGTAAAGCCACGTGCATTTCATCCCATTTTTCATTTACCTCTATGACTCCACTTATTCTTTCCTTCAAAATTTGTTCAAAAGCCTTGTGCACTGCTGAGGTCAGGCTAGCACGCCAGTCATTACCCACATCCCTTTATTCTCCTTCAGTGTACATATTACACTTGCCATTCTCTAATCAGATGGAATTACAACACTTTATTAGCAGCCCATGCTGTCAGGCCTGTGATTTCTCATGCCATTTCTCAAAGAAATCCAAAGGATTTTTCTCCCCCTTCCTCTCAGAGCCTGATTACTGCCATAGATTTCAACTTCCATCAGCTCCAGTCCCAAAACAGAGCTTCTTGCCAGATTTCCCTCTGTTTTATCTACATTGTTCTTATTTCTTCACAGCCTAACTCATCATTAACATAAAACACCAACAGCTCCTCCTTTATTTTTATTTATTTATCTGCTGAACTGCAGATATCTTAAAAATGCCTCTGCCTTGATCACAACACTGCGTCACGCGGCTGCTTTGCGTGGTACGTATGTTTTAAGGTATGGCACGAATTCAGGCCGCCAGATTCTAACTCTACAGAACTGGGTCATTTTCCTCTGAATCTGTCAAAAGACCAAGAGGCCCCTGACCTTATTTGAAAAGCTATGAAGGAACGTGTGCTTGGCTCTGGGACTGGTAGGGCTGCTTCCCGGAGATGGGACCTTCCAGCAATGACCTGTGCTGTGCAGAGCTGGCTCGGTGGCAGGCGCTCACTGCAGCTCTTCTGCATCCTCATTCCTCTGGTATGAGGCACAGGGCTTTCCAAGGGCAGCTGGGAGCTCCCACGGATGCCTCCAGCTCCCGCACACCCCAAAACCTCGCACTGTCCCCCCTGCAAAGCAAACCGTGGTGGCACTGGAGGGTCCCCAGCATCTCTTGCAGCAGGGGTCAGTGCTGCCCTGTGTCCCTGCTTTGTCACTGCTGGTGGAATTGGATTTGATAGAGGGAAAAAAATGGAGGCGAGGCGCAAGCAAACATCAAACATATCGATCTTGCAAGTAAATCACCTGCACTGGCCTCAGCATGTGACTGTGCAGAGAGGAGAAGGGAGAAGGGAGCAGCCTCGCAGGCTCGGCCTGATAAGGCAGATGAAAGGGTATTTAGAAATTATTTTCTCCCAAGTAAATAAAAAGCTGGGAAATTTGGGGCTCGGGCTGCTATTTCAAAGCTCACTCCTCCTCTTGGTTTTTCACCTTACAAATACCAGGAAGACCAAATCTGCATACACTGAGAGCTCTCTGAGAGAGCTCTTGTGGTCAGGATGAGTACATTACGAGTTCCCACTCAGCACCACTAAAACCTATTTTCTCCCCAAGAATTAATTAGGCATTAGCACTAAATAGATCGTAACAAAAAAATAAATATATATATACCCCACAGTTTACACTAGCGATTCAAAATTCGTGCCCCCCACCAGCTGCTGCTGCTTCTTGAGGGCTTTGGTGCACACGTGCACAGAGCTGCAGGCACCCCGACCTTCCAGAGAAAAAGGAAAAGACATGGATGAAAAAAAGCAGTTCATCTTAAGGGCTTTTTATCTATCCAAAAGAAACAGAGGAGGGCACAAGTCGGCTTCTTTCCTCTGCAGGTCACCTCTAAGGCTTGCTTCAATCCGTATCTGCTAAGCCTCAGCCAAAACACTGTCATGGAAAGTCACTTTTCAGCACAGACTGCTCTGCACTTTTTCTGCAACCAGAAAATGCAGACATGACGTTTTTCTTAAGTGTTCAATATTACAAGACAGAATATAAATATCACAAAACAAGTTAAGTATCTTTCTAACACCAGGGTAAATGATCAAATACACTTGAAAACAGGAACAACAGAGTCGAGGCTTCAGTCATAGAGAAGATAAAGTTATACAATGATCCGGGAGTGAAGTCATTATGAAAAATGAGGGTTGGAAAAGGCTGACACAAACCTAAAATACAGCAGTAATAAATACTTCATCTGACTTGCAATCTGTTTAAACTTAGCAGTGACAGAAAGCTGCCTTCCGCTCCAACGAGAGCCCTGACGGAGACAGAGGCTGACACCTAGCGTCTAGCAGCCCCAACAAGCAGGCGTGGGGACAAGGTGCCCGGCCACGGTGACAAGGACAGCGAGCAGTGCTGCTGTGACACAGCACCCTGGGCAGGCAGCACACACGTGCAGCACGGCACAGCCAGCATCCCCCAGCTGCAGCCAGCTGCAGGACCACGAGGGGAAAGAGCACCTGCAGGGTGAAGGCACGCGGCCGCAAATGGACACGTGGATGGAAAAGGGAAGGCTGCACTGCAAGGACAAAAGCCACAAAGGCACAGAAAGCTCTCCATACGGCCGCAGGTCCCTAACTGGCTTACTGGAGCTGTCGGTGGCACATGCTGTCTCTGAGCTCACTCTTCTGATGCCCTGCCAGGCTACACCCCTCGGAGAGGGAAGTGTCAGCTGGAAGTCTTTATCTCAGTGGTGCAGCGATGGACAGCTGCCAGGCTGCATGATGGCCCGACCAATGCGTGCTGCCAATCAGCCTGCAGCCTTCTCCTCTCTCTCTCTCTCTCTCACAGTAAGCTGCATGGTTAGGGAGGAAGCCTCTAAATGTAGAAGGAGTACTTATCAGCAGTGCTGGCTTTGCAGAAGGGACTGAACCCTAAAATGGAGGGAAGACATGGCTGCTCCAGGGCTGCTCAGCAGAGCTCTTACCTGGCAGTAGCTCGTGGTTGGTTCATCATCACAAGTAGAGTTCTTCTCCTCTTCCACATCGTGCCCCGGACTTTCTGCCTCCCTCTTCTTTGAAGGGAGGAGCCAGGTGATGCTCTCACACTCCTTCTGAGTGCCTGGATCTCCATCTTCTGTGCCATCAGCAACCCCATTCTCTCTGCTTATCTGCTCTCCTTTCTCGAGCTCACTTTGGCTTAAGGACGAACTGGGCACAATTGGGTTACCGAACTCCTTCTTATGCAATAGCTGCCTCTGAGCCTGCTTCAAGCTTTTCTGGTAAACCTCCAGCTGACACAAGATGACACTGGTGTACTGGTTGGGGTCCACTCCTTTGGGGCAGAATGGGATTCCCCAGTAATAGTGCACCGTGTCTCTCACCTCCTCCTTGTGCTTCTCCTCTGCCACGTTCAGCATGCAAAGCTCAGAAGAGTCGGACACCTCGTTTTGCTCTGCTTGCTCTGTGGTAACACAGACCGTGGCAGCACGCCTGGATTTTTGAGTGTGCTTAGTACCTGCCCCAGAACCACTCATCCTGGGGCTGCCACCCTGCTCTGTGGTACAGCTCTTCAAGAGCTGGGCTGAGCTCCCAGCACTGGCTTCTCCCGCAGAATGGCCAGAGCTGGGCAGGGGCTGCTCTTGTGGTTCGTGGTCTGCTGCTTTGGAAGGGCCGGAGGAGCCTGTGAACAGTCTGCGAGGTGTCAGCCGCCAGGAACCTGAAGGAACCCTGCCAAAGGTGGGACTCAGAGAGATGAGGTCCTCTCTCAGGGTGCTGGGTAACATGTTACTAGAATCATTCTTAGGTGGCGAGGAAGACTTTTCACTTGACCTTGTCAGAGGCTGGCTCTTCCCCGGAGACACGATTATGCTGGATACTAGTGAGCTTTCAACGATTTCCTGGCTTAACCTCCTCAACACTACCAGGGGGCTCCGGGCAACATCCATCTGTCCACTCCCATCAGCTCTGCTGCTCTGTGAGTGGGAGCTGCCCTTGGAGCGAGGGGTGTCAGGGCAAGGCGCCAGGCCTCCCAGGATCCCACAGCCCTCTTGCTCAGCGGGGTGGCTTTGGCCTTGTGCGTCCAGCACTTCCACAGACAACTGCGGGGTTGCACTGGAGGAATCCAAGGGCTGACAGCTCTGAAAGACAAGAGGTTGATTCTCTGAGAGGTGCGTTCCAGCAGCAGAGCACAGCAAGAACAGACTGCACAAACCTGTGCGCTGCATCCCCCGGTCAAATCAGCTACCCCAAAACAGGAGACTTCATGTGCCACTCACTAGGAATGGCACAGAACATCTACACTGTGACTGCTCTGCTTCCAGCTCCTGCTGGAAACTGCAAGGCATCCAGTAAAGTCTTCTTTTGTGCAGCGTGGCAAAGCAAACACAGAAAGAGATGCTGCTGAAGAACCGCAGTAAGCCTCTTCACAGAAGCACACTTACATTTAGGCTCTCAGCAATGGCCTTCCTCAAGAGTTCCTCTTCCTCCTCTTCCTGACAGTTCACTTGTCTGGCTTCTTGCTCACTCATTTTCAGGGCCAGTGCAAACTGTTCCTCTTCAGTCATCTCTACAGTAGGAAAAAAAGGATAAAGTCACGTCACAGCCGTAGGTGTATGCAAACACCCTACATTTATCCAACATCTCTGTGGAGAGACGTCCACAGAGTCCCACCTCCCCAGGAGGAATGCAGAGCAAAGCAGATAAACCTCAGCTTTCCTGGAAAGGCATCAGCAACAATAAACAGAACAAGTAACACAAGTCAGGAATCCCAGTTAAGGTTTCTATAGCAGTCTGAACTCTGACTCCTTGGGTATATTAAGGGAATGCCTTACCACCTTCACCAAACAACATATTCTAGAGCTGCAGAATGCGTGAGAAAGGACGGAGAATAAAGATTGCCAAACCGTGCTCATTTTACACAGGATAGAGTCGGGAGTAAGGCAGGATAAAGAGAACATCCTCCTTAATGCACTTTATTTCCAGGCAAATAGCATGTCTCGCTGTCTTCTGACACAAAGATGTCTGCAGTGCCACAGGGGACCTAACCAAGAGCAAAAGAGCCTCACGCTGCTCACCCCAAGCCGCAGGTGGAAAGCTCCATGGAGGATAATGTTACTTGCTCGGCGGTTACGAAGGATCTTTTACATGCATACATCCCCCTTCTGCTCACATCATTCCTCCACTGCATCACTGAGTCAGTCATGCATGGGAAACAGGTTTCCTACAGTCGTAACTGCTATTCCAGCAGAAAATTTCTTCCCGAAATATTCCTCATTCAGGGCAAACCAGAAGCTGAGACTGGCTCTTTTGAAACAAAGTGGCTACTTACTTTGGAAAACACTTATTTACTTAGATTCAATCCAACGCTTTCACTACGCTCAAAATATACGATGCCTGCAGAACAGAGCGCAGCGTGGAAAACAACTCAACAGCACTCTCAGGAGCTGAAAAATGCATCTTCACACTCACAGCAGACTGACAGATCTCCTTCAAAACCCACTCCCTCCTTCAGGCAGAATCCTGCACAGCCATCTCACACACAAACCGAGAGCCTCGCTCTCCGATGGGCTCCAAGAGCTCTAAAACATGCACCTTGCAGCATTTTTTGGCTGCTCTGATTCCCAGCCGTTAGATTTCCTCGCATGTCCTACTAAAGCAGCACTTAGGTTTGGACCCGTAATTTCTCTTTAATAATTTCTTGAAGAATTAAGGCAGCGGTTGAGGCGAAGGCAGACAACAGCACACACAGGGCTCGTGGGGATCTTTTGTCCTTGGACAAAGTCACTCTGCAGCGTTCCAGCCAGCAGGGACCAGGGAAAAACACGCTTGCTTTAAGGCAGGCACACAACAGCCCAGGGTACGAGAAGGCTCCTGTCCCCACGGCAGCTCTTCACAATACCAACACCTCCCAAGCATTCAGCCAGTGGTGACTTGCTTCCTGCCCAAACCATCACGGCAATTAGGCCAGACCCCGCTCGTTCTGACATGTGGAAGGGAACTGGTGCACGTGATCGTTCCCACAACACGAGACTTCCCACGTGCTTAAATTAAAACGGGGGCCTAAGTGTTCTCCCGTTCGGGCTATCAACAGCCATGAAGCTCAGTGTAAAGAAACATTTTTTGGCGAGTTACTACTGTACATTTTGTTTTCCTCTCCCTCCCTGGCACAGCAATTTCCCCTCTGGGGACAGGGAACATGCCAGACAAATGCTGCCTCTGGCACAGAAACCAGCGACAAACAAAACGCACTTGGTTCACGTTCCAATTGAGTAGGTGCTCTGGGGACGGGGAATGCTCGAGTTGAATTCCACCTGGCGTGCTGGTGGCTACAGAAAGGCTGCCAGAGAGCCAACGTGCTCCTCGTCCCACAGCCTGGGGCAGGACTGCGTGCCACGGCCCGGCATCTCCGTGTTCTACCAACTGGAGGTGGGTTACGGGGTCATCATGGCAGCAGATCAGAGATTCAGAGCACTGAGGCCTCTGCATGGGCACATGCAAGTACTGCTTTGGGAGTAAGCAGCAGGGGCTTGGAGCTTACTTGGTTCCCAGCGGCTGCTGGAGGCCACTGGAGGCCAATGGAGGCTGCTGGAGGCCACTGGACGCTGTCCTAGGGAGGGAGAGTCAGGGGGAGGCTGTTTTTAAGACATCACAGCCCTAAACAAATTAAAGCATTTCAGAGCCTTTTTAAATGCTAATACGGCAATTTGCTAAGCGATTTATGTTCCATTTTGACATTTGCAAAGTGAATTAGATGCAAAACCCCGCTAGTTGTAGCTCTAACACTTACTAATAAGAGATTTACTCAAAAATAATGGAAATGCAGGATCTCGGTATTTCCACAGACCCGAAGTGCAATTACAGTAAAAACATGGAAGCGTGCTTTAAAGCAGCGACGACAGCCGGCAGGGCAGAGGGAGCCTTCCTCACGTCTTTGTACTCCCATTGATCCCGTCGGGATGAAACGTCACAGCTAGATGTTAGTTATGGCTTTAGGTTACAACGAATAAAACCACAACAAAGCGAAGATGGGAGGACACGCTTCATAACCAGAGCCTGCAAATATCTGCAATTTTCCAGTTTGGAGGAAAAAGTATTTTCTCTACCCAGAAGCACCAAATGGTTACAAAAGACCGATTCGCCTCACACCTCAAAGGATTCACTTAAAGACCCCGAGAAAAAATAATTACTATTTCGAATCTTAATTTGCCTAGAGGCAAACACCAAAAGCCCAATTACAGCTTGCGATGAAGGATGGAAGCGAGCCAGCACCGCACGCACGCCGCCTCCCTGTGCTGCACCGAAGCCTTGCCCCGCATTGGCACCCACCAAGGAAAGAGGAAGACCTACATCAAGAGTTCCAGCACCCAGAAATGCAGCACAAGTCCCCTGTGACACAGGGGCAGAGCTTTGCGTGCTGCTTCTTTGAGGAGAAAGCGGAAGAAAAGAGCTCAGCCCTTCTCCACCCCTCCTGTGCCAGGCTCGCACAGCGGAAGTCAGCTCCCACCAAGAGCCAGGCTGCTCCGTGCCATGGCCTCAGGCCTCTATTAAAAACAATTTAATTCGCACAAGCCCTCTGAGGGCTGATGAGCCCAACTGCTGCCGCTCGCAGAGCACCGGCAGGCTCCATTTTGCTCAGCAATTGCTCTGTGCTTCGCAGCAGACAACCTCTCTCATTTTAAAGCGGTCTGAATTTAACTTGTCTGAGTTGAACACGCCGGCTGGACGGCTGCCCTGCAGAGCACAGCAACGTGAGCCCATGGGCTGGGGCAGAGCAGCAGCCTGCCTTGCACGGTGGCTGTAACCAACAGTGCCATGCAGACAGCTGACAGCACTCCTTCTGCTTGTGTACCCACAGCACTGACAACCAGTCTGTGAGAGATGCTAGCAGGAACATTCCAGCCCATTCCCTCTAGAGTCTGTTTATAAACCCGTTGTCCATGAATGCATTTAATCCCTCATTAAAGCTGTTGATGCTGACCTCTCTACAACCTCCCGTGACAAGCAGTTCCAGGAGATCACTGCACGCTGTGTGAAGCATTACTTGCCTTCACCCATTTTAAACCTCTCTCCTGCTATTTCCACCGAGTGCACCCTGGCTGCCAGAGCTGGTAAACAACAGCTCTGCGCTCAGCTTCTGCACTGCTTCCTGATGCAGACTGATCCCACACTGCAGCCATTCGCTCTCTGTGCTGGGGGGTCCCAGGCCCACGTCTCCACTCTGTGATGACCCAAGCAGCTTCTCCCTGGATGTCCTCTCCTCGTCCTTGAGAAGCAGAGGGCAGAACTGCATACAGCACTGTTGATGTGGGTGCACCAATGCTTTATGTAACAGCAAAGTGACGTACAATAAACTGCTTGTTCTTCACACCCCTGCCACAATGGCCAGCATGGCTGGACGCCCCATGCTACAATTTACAGCAGAAGGGTCTGAACGGGAAAGTCCAAATGTGTCTGAAGGGGCTTTTGGATCAGGTTTGGATCAGAACTGATCTCAAAGCCTGGTGAGGTACAGACAATCTTGAACAGTTATTTTGGAAGCACTGGGGTGCAAGCAAGCAACATTCAGAAGGCAGATTCTACCCTTAAGACGGGAAGCTGTGTGTCCCAAGCCCCTTCAAAGCCTTTCTGCGAGGGAAATAATCTCAAACACAAACAGCAGAAGCTGCTCAGCACCAGTCTGCTTCCCCAGCCCCATGCTCAAGACCTACGTGCAATTTTTCTTTTAGCAGCAAACTTCGTTCTATCCAGCTGCTGTTTTGCTCTTTTCGTTTGCAATCCGCTGTCTTCTTTTGACTCCTGCTGTAACGGAAAAAAAATATGGTGAGCACATCCAATATGTAGGAAATACTACCAGCTCCCTCCCCCCACCACTCTGACACAAACACTGGTTCAAGAACAAGCCGCTATTTGTGTGAAATTTGAATTTCAAACATAATTCAAGCACATTCTGTAACTATTAAAAGCAGTGTGATGAGCATAATGAGCAAAAAAGAGTTACAGACTGACATAAACAGAGAAGTAGGAGAGACAATAGACTTCGTGCCAGTCACCACCAAGCTCTGCACCTGCTGCCTATGATTTTAGAGAGAATGTGTTTGGCCTCGCCAAAACTTCAGCATTCACAAGCACTCAAAACGGAGAAACAAAACCTTTCTGTGAGTGAACACCTCATACCTGTGAGCCAGGGCTGTCTGCTGCCATTCAGCTCCCAGTGCTCAGCCCACCAGTATTCAGCCCAAATGACTGTTGGTGGCCAAAAACAGAATCCCAGCCATTTCTGGGGACCCCCCAAATGCATCCCGAGGGCAGAAGCCAGCTGCATTTAGTTCTGGTACCATTCTGTCATCACAGCGCCCTGAGAACTGCCACGATTGTGTCATTTTTGAAGCTTGAATACTTCAGAAATCTGCAGTCAAGCGGCCTCCAGCAACATCACCCATGAGAACAACTCCAGCCCATGCTGCTTTAAGCATGCTGACTGCAACAAGAATGGTCACAGGCTTAATTGGCACACATTTATGCAAGTTGCTGTCCTAACAGCTTAAGTGAGGGCGTACACATCACCGAAGGCTGGCCCTGGACCCTTTCCAATTTGTCTCTCTAAATCAGGTAGGATTAGAATCAAACACAGCATTTTAGGCAGACACCCACGCCTGGCCAGGAAGGGACTTCGCACAACTCCGCCTGCAGCCTCATTTGGGTGATGCTGTCCGTGAGACCTACAGCAAATTGCCCCACACTTCTGCCTCACGCCACCTTTGGGGCTTCATAGTGGGGCAGTGCTTTCCTGCAAAGGGAGGCTCTGCTCGTTTCCCAATATCAGCAGCTCTTTCTGCCCACGTTTTGTAACCTGTGGAGTCCTTCGGATCAAACCTCAGCACTGAGTTTTGTTCAGATGTCTTCAGCTTCAGCTCTATCTGTAGATTTTATTAATGTATATACATCACTTGCTCCTTCTCGCAGATCATTAATGAGGGTGTTAAAACACTCACAGCCCTCGTATTGATCCCCCCGGCCTCAGCTTTACATCTCCCCAGAACAAGCCTCTCTCCTCTTCATCACCAGCCTTTGCTGACAGTTCTTTAGCAGGATTTCAATCCAGGAACGTTACCATCCAGACAAAATTGAATTATTTATCCAAGTAAGGTTTTGCAAGATGTGCCATTAAGTGGTTTCCTGAAATCCTAATACATCATGGCTTTCATGTCCCCTAATACCTGCTTCACTCCTCACTCCACCGACTTCAGAGCCCGCTTACAGTAAGACAGCAGCACACTCCCGCTCATGTTAAAGGTGTTTCTTCAGGCTCCTTCCAGTCCTCAGCCAAGCTTGGGTTTTGTTCTCCATTTCTGAGGTGTCCCTGTGGGCAGCTCACCCCTCAGGAAGTGGGATCACAGCAAGGAGCGCATGCTGGAGGAAGAAAAGCAAAAGCTTTCCTCCTCTCCCTCCACTTGTCTAATGGTGCTAAACTGATGCTGCAAATTCTGGGGCAATGTAATCCTCGCAGGCTCTGCCAATCCCCAGCTCTCCTCTCCAGGCATCAATCTTCCCTCATCACTCTTGCTCTTGCCGGAAGGTCAACCTGACTCTCATCTGCAGCTCTCTTGCAGGGCACTGACGTGATTTACGAGCACACCAAACTCACCACTGGTCAGTGCACATTTACAGCACGCACTGCAGGGCAGCGCTGGGCTCGGGCACCTCCCGAGCTGTTGGGGTCACGGTGTGCCCACGTCCTGGGCGTCCCCAGTACGTGCTTCTGTTCCCTGCACTGGGACCTGAGCAACGCTGGCATCTGCAGCAGTGGCAGGAGCAAAATGATTGCAGGACACGTGTTGTACCAACCTCATACATCTGAGCGAGATGTTTAAATTGCTCAGCAGCGTTCTACTGAACGGCCACGGCAAACTGCTGAAGCAAATCCAATTAATCCTGATGGGCCAAAACATACACACACACACGCACCTCAATTCCAAGAATTCTTCAATCTTTTTTATTTTTAAAACCAGAAAATAGAACGTGCCTTTTAATTAGGATTTATGGGTGTTTGTACCTCTGCTGGGAGAGAGCCCCACAGGCCCCGCAGCGCTCTGCATAAACGTGGGCATGGATGCTAGGAAATGAAGGGGCCAAGGAATCACAGGAAGACAACAGGGCTTGCTCCTCCTGACCCAACCTTTTAATGCTCATCTGTCTACAAGGATAATAGGAACTCAGGGGGCCACTCAACCAACTGCCTCTCTAATAAGACCGCTAGTCCAAAAATAATCTTAATCAATTAAAATATTCCCAGACTGCCACCAATACTCTTAGTTACAAGGTCATCCCCGACACACAACTTCCAGGGGAAACTAATTATTACAGCTGAGGTGAGGTAGGAGCCGCACACCTCTGCTCAGTGCCAGCCTGCAGAGCGCCTCTCCCTCACCGTCAATTTAAAGTGTAATGGCCAGAAGGAATCCAAATTCTCTTTCTACACGTCAGGCTCCGCGGTCTAATTTATGACGCTCTCTTATGAGCAATTTCACTGTCAGCATTGTACACAGATCAAGGAAAAAATGGGTTTCCAAAGCTCCCCACACACTTGGTGGATGGCAGCTGCTATTCTTCTCCCTTGTTTTTTAACCTGCTTGGTTTCAACAGACAGCAGGAAGTCAAATTCCCATTTTAAGATGCTTTTGCACAGGCTTAGGAGAACCCAGCTCCACCAGCAGAAACAGACACAGCTCTGCTTGCTTCTAAAAGCCCATAAATGGAAGAGACTCGCCAGACTCCCACATCCTGCTCCCTTGAATCCACATCATCAACCACAGAAATCAGCTTCTATTGACTCAGGGAAGGAAAGGCTACAGGAGAAGCAGAATACAGAGTGAAAAGGTCTGCTTCATTTTGCTGCTCAATAGCAGTTGGGACCATCTAACAATAGGGCACAGCCAAATGCCGTGCATCCTACATGGGAAATACGCAGATGAAAACCAGACTCATTTATTTTTAAAAGCTAATTAGACGTTGGAAGTGCCATGTTTGGTTCTAGCCAAGGCTGCTGCTGAAATTAATATCACACCCTACTTTATTAGTCTCTGACTTCAGTTCAGAATCTGTTTTGGTTCTGCTCTGTCTTTCAGCTCATTAGAACAAACCTGCTGGAAGCCGAGCGTGGAACAAGGAGACACGAGCAGCCTCCTGCCAGATGTGGTTTCTGACACACAGCGGGAGGCCGGGGAAGAAAAGAGGGCTTTTCAGTGACCAGCTAGTCCAGGCAGTGCCAAACACTGCTCGCCCTCTATCTCCCAAAAACATCATCTGACCCAGAACATCAATAAATGCCAGTATTTCCTCAGACTCTGAGCATCTTCAAGCAGGAACACTCAGACAGAGGGATGTTCAGTGCCTGTGGGGAGGCAGGCACTGGATGCCATGCAGAACGAGCCGGCACTGTCACATTCCCCAAAGGCTGCAGAGCTGATGGATGGCAGATCTGGCAGAAAGAGCCTATGAGACTTCAAGTGAATGCTACGAGTGCAAGCAAAGCTCACAAAGGATCCATCCGGAAGAAATGGTTTAAGCCACCTTTACACGAGCCCCCTGCGAGGTTCCACAGTGGATCAGCAGGATTTTAGCATCTGCAGATCCACTGACTGGATCTGCACAGTGACTGGGCCTCTGGCTACGCTCTGCACTTGTCCCTGCCCCTCCGGCTGGGTGACAACCACATTTCAGCAAACCCCAGGGGAACCAACAACCCAGCTGGGGGGGTTATGGGGCAAAAGGGACTTGCCATGCTCAGAGAAAGCTCTGTTGGGCACTGCTAGGAATGCTGTGTGCTTGGGTGCAAGTGAACGACCCGTCTTTTGGCACCCAGTGCTCCATAGGATTTGACAGTCAGGGGAGACAGGAATGACTTTGTTCACTTGCCATGTCTGTGCTCTCAGAGAAGCAGTCTGCACACAAAGGAGATCATCTCCTCTTGTTTCCACAAAGCCAGAGAGGCTGTTCCTAATTTGCCTGGCCCTTAAAAAAAAAAAAAAAAGAGTTCCCTGAGTCCAGGATTATACATAATAGAGATCAAAAAGCCTCGTGTCCAGAAAAATTCCTTCTGATGCAGCTCTGCAGATGCCACAGCACAGACATGAGCAAAGAAAGAAAATTTGGCAAAATAACATGGATGAGCTTGATAATCCAGCATGACTGAAAAATTCCTGGGAGAGGCAGTCTGCCAAAGATCATCAAAAGTGAGAAGCTGGAGGCTTTCCAGGTGCAGCTGCTACAAGATCTGCTGGTCTGGAAGCAGAACTAGGGACTTGTTCCATACGTACCTGCCAAGAGACTGCCAAGGAAGAAAGCCACTGAATCAATGATGCCCAAATTGTCCTTGCAGTTTTTGATTCATAAGGAACCATGTCCTAACAGATGCAAGATTAATTGAGAATGTATTGTTCTCTAAAATTGCTATTGATCTGAGTTTCCCACACCTCTTCTCAAGCACATAACAAGGCCTTGCTAGAGCAAGAACAACAGCTACAGGGTCTGAAACTGAAATCCAGCTTGACGTGCACTGAAGAGCTGTGACAGTGACACGAAACAGACAGGATTTTTTCTTTTGAGATCCCATGCAAATCGAATTTTTGGGTGGTTCTGCAGAAAACGACGCAGCAAGGAACTGTGGCACAGGATCTGGGAGCTGATGACTCACAGAAGGAAAGAGACTGAACCGAATAAATCCACTCACTCAACCGACTGAGCTGTTGTCACTTAAACAGAACCTAATTGGCTCCTTAACGGCCTCTCTGAGCATATCCTTTTCTGTAATATGACCGATTATGCCATCAGAATTTATTGTTTATAGACAAACTTACAGAACAGTCAGGGAGCCTAACCTTTTTATGGATGTGCTTTAAGAGACGTTTGTTTCCTCTTTTTCAGATATGTGCACATTGAGATGAATAATTGTAGACAATAACAGGTCCTGATCTTTAATGTACTGCAGCATCTCTTACAGCTGCTGATTTCTCTTTTTCCTTATAGGTTTCACAATAAAGGCCAGTGATGCAGCATACATCTGAAGTTAACTTAGCATATTGCAGAGCTAAGGGTTTAACCCCAATGAACTATTACTGCCATATGTTCCATTTCTTTCAGGGAATTTCCCAATGGGAAAGAACTCAGACAATGCGAAGAAAAAACATCCAATATCATTTGCCCTACAGCTTTTTACTGTTTATTTCTAGTGCTTTTCCCCTCCTCACATGATAATCGCCTTATTGTAGGGACTCATGCTCCAGATGTGGGAACGAAAAGGACTTGATTTAAGATCTACAGCTTGAGAGAGAACTGAAATGCTTTTGAAAATGGTGGAATTACAAAAAGCAGCTTAGGATCCCAAATCACTGGCAAGACAGAGCAAAGCCTCAACAGTCAGACATTAAAAAAAACGACTCTAATAATTTTCTCTCGTGTACCTCAAGCTGAGGACAGATTCTCAGAGCTCTGGGTTTTTTCCAGCTGAGAGTTCTTGCACGTATCCCAGCATCAGTGTAACAGGCACAAACATCTCAGTGTTGCAGGGTGAGGCTCCTGTTAATGAGATGATGCCAGGGACCGGACCTGAGCTTTTGTGCCATCCCTGCTGCACGGCTCACCTTCACAGCCTACGGCAACGGGTTAAAATTCAGACTTCTGTAATTCAGGATCAGTTTACCAGACACCAGCTGTGCCTGAGCTACTCGAAGCTTGTGTTCTGAATCATTCTCTTATCTATTTGTAGATAATACAGAATCACGTTTCTACGGTTTAGCTGGAATCAATCAAATAAAAATTATGGAAAAAAAAGATTTGTAAAGGGATTGAAGAAAGGTTACTTTTAAATTACGTTTCAAATTCTGTTCTGAGAGGATTTGGTTATCAAATCCCAGACTCATAACTCACCCTCACCAAGCACACCATTCATTTCCCAGTCAAATAGGATTGGATTCATCTCACAGAACAGAAGAGGAATGGCACGGCATGCCCCAGCACATCTCACGGGTGCTCCTGCAGCAGCAGGGCCTGGCACGGGCTGAGCACTGACCTCTCCATCGCTGTCAGAGATAACAATAAAGGCATCCACAAAGCTGCGCTTCTTCTTGGCGCTGGCTGCACGCCTCTTCTCTTCCTCCTCTTCCTCTCCATCCTGACCTCGAGAGTCAGGGCCCTCCGCGGTCTTCCTTCTCCTTGGCATCCCTGAAACAGAGGGAAAGACTAAAAGCCATTTGTTTCCCTCTCACTTAGATTTCCCCTAATAAACAGCCCTTTCTTTTACTATTTTTAGGCAAAATACAGCAGCCATTAGAACCTTATTACAAAGTGTGGTACATTTAGCAGCACTGGGAGCCACACGTGCTTGTCACCACTCGTTTAGTTAAGAATACTTTATTAGAGCTGATTGCAAAAAGGGTTTCAGGGGAACAGCAACAGACAAGCACCTCGCCCAGAGCCCTTGCTCCAACAGAACGCGGCTTTCCTCTTCGCTTCAACCATTAATGCTCCCCAGCAAGCTGCCCAAAGCACTGCTCCCAACACTACCCCAGGCTTCCCACCCCCACACAGCCCTGGTGCAGAACACATTTGGACAGGGAGTCGAATCAAGCCAAGGGGACCGGGAGGAGCGGACCAGGATGAGGACAAGAGCAAGTAAAGCAACAACGGCATTCAGTGCTTCCTGAGCTGGAAACCAGGGAGCCCTACGAGGTGGCTGAGCACCATCAGCTCTGGTTTTACTGGAAGGAAGCGTGCAGGGCAGTGAGCAAGGAGCCCCTCGTCACACACAGACAGCGCAGAGCTGGAAATGCAGCCCGGGTTGGCCGGCTCCCAGACCAACGTCCTTCCCAGGATCCCTCTGCCTTCCTTCGCGAGCACTGAAATAGCTCAACTGTGCTGCCGAGGTCTAAAATAAGAGGCAGACAAGATGCGACAAAAGACCCTGCGTTACACAATGCAGAGCCAAACCCTCTTCTGTAGCATCGCAGAACTGCAAACAGCCGCTACACGTGGAAACACTGCGAGCAAGAAGTTCAGAGCCACACTGGCACTACAGAACAGGGGCGCACTCCCCTCCCTACAGCCAGGCAGCGCTCATCCAGGTGGGACAAAGAGAAGGACATGTGCTGCCTCTGGATTGCTGCAGCGTGCAGAGCTTCCCGCGCCTGTGTGCTCTGCACACATTGGTGTGGAGACAAAAGATGATGATCCGGTGAGCAAGGATTTGCACTGAAGACTTGCTGAGCCTCTAAAGACAGAATATTGTACGAACTGCACGCACAGCTCCAGAAGCAGCTGCAATCATCACTGCAGTCCCAAAACGCTTGTCTGTTTGGGATGGGAAAGTTAAAACAAGGGCTGCTCTATAGAGAAGCTCTTGCAAAACAAAGCTGTTCTGCTCCAGCTGAGCTGAACCCTGGCTGTTGTTGCAATACTGTGGTCACACTTTCTCTGTTTTTCATCTTTTGCTCCAGGTGCTCTCTTTGTCCTCTGCCCATTCGGCTTCAGGGAACCGCACCCCATTATCAGCAGAACACACAGGGGTTTCAGCAGGCTGCAGCCTGCTGCTGAGCCTGGGCACAGTCACTGCTTTTGGAGTCGTCAGTGGCAAAACGCAGCACACAGCAACAAGGAACTGCAAAGCGTTTCTGTTAAAATCCGTGCTGGTATCACCAGCTTCCCCCTCCACTCAATGCACTGTGCTAAATAAGAGATCACCGAGCAGTATCAGCTGGAGTTACGATGAGTCACCTACCTCCAACATTTAAAAAGGGGGAAAGAAAAAGATGTAAAAGATGTAACCACACAACTCCCACAACGCTGCTGAAAATGAAGGGAGTTGTGGCAAAGAGCCTCTCTGTGAATGTAACTAAGGGAACAAGAGAAGGAGAGATCACTTGTAGCTGTGCGAGGCTGTGAGTAGGAGAGCAGTAACGGCTTTTATTAGCCCAGCTGATAGAGCTGAAGAAAACAAGCAGCAGAGCACACCCCCAGGTAAGGAAGCGTGCATAGAAGCTGCATTTTGCTTTCAGCACTTCTGCAAAGGACGCTGCTGGTATCCACTGCGCCAGTGTCTGCTTTCAGACAGTGAAAGAAAGCCTGAATTGGCCAAACCTACCTCTGCCCGTTGTCTCCCAGACTCGTTTTCCAATTTTTCACTTTTTATGACTGTAAGAGAATTTCTTCGCAAACGCTCTGGCAGCAAAGGTGACCCCCTGACAAGGGGCCTCGCACATGCCACGCTTCCACAGGCACATTTTTAGGGATATCCTTGAAGATCCCCAACTTGTGATTATTTGTCATTTTCCCTCTCATCTATCATTTTGATGAATCAGAAAGCAATTACCGACAGAATAATTCTAAATCTTGACACTGCAGCTCCAGACCTGCCAAGCTGTGACAGCTTGAAAAATGCTTGAAAACAGAGCCAAAAATGAATGACTCTCATCCCCGGATGAGTTTTGGAGCCGCTCGAGACTCAGGCTGGCGTGCGGTAAACAACCCCTCCTGCTCACACGGAGGGCCGTGGTGCCGCCAGGCACACAGCAGCGCCGTGCACGCAGCTCAGCGCCACGCAGCGCTCCCCGCAGCCACCGGCCCGGACCCCCCACGTTGGGAGCAGCTGATGCTCTGCGACGTGACGGCCTGCAGCACCCCGGGGGGACAGGAGGCTCTCGCAGGGCTCGTCCACAGAATGGCTCTTTGCAGGAAGGGCCGCGGAGGCTGAGGGCACGGCTGAGCCCTGCGCGCTGCTCAGCTCCTCCAAACAAGCCTGTTACAGCTCCGCCTCCTGCAGAAGTGCCCCCCGCTCCCCCAGCGCCCACCGGAGGCACCCTGTGCCCCGACACGGCTGCTCAGCCATCCTCCCGACCCGCGGCCACACGGATAGGGTCGGGGCTCCTCCAAAAGCGTCACCCGGCGAGCTCGCAGCGGCGTGTCGGAACGGGAGTGGCCGCCGCTGGGCGAAACGAGGGGACGGGCACAGATGCGGCTGCTGCAGGGGAACAGGGCCGAGGCGGCCCCGCGAGGGGCAGGGGGGCAGGATCCAACCCGGCGGTACCGCAGGGGACGGGGATGTGCGGTCCGGACCTGAGCCCCGGGCCACAAGCAGGCTGCGCGGGCCGCCGCGGGACACAGCGGTGGGGCGATGCCGGAACCCCGGACCCGCTCGGTACCGCCGCCAGCCGGGCCCCGCCGGCGCCGCCCGGGATCGAGGCGGCTCCGGGCTCACCCCGAGGGAAGGGAGCGGCGCCGGGCTCCCCTCGCGGAGAGGCGGCGGCCCAGCTCCCGACGAGCCCCCGGGCGGGGCAGCGGCCCGCAGCACTGCGGGAGGCCCCGCGGGACGCCGCCGGCCCGGGACCTGCCGGAACCCCTCGCGCAGCCCCCGATCTGCCGCGCGGCCACGGAACCGCCGCCTCCCACCACCCCCGTGCCGCCCCGAGCCGCGCTCAGCGGGTCTCTTACCCGCACTCAAGTTACGGAGGAGGCCTCATTGCCCTCACTCAACATGGCGGCAGCGGCGTCGCGTCACGTGGGAAGCGGGAGGGCGGGGCGGGGCGAGGCGGGCGGTGCCATGTCGCGTGCGGGCGGCGGCGGGGCCCGAAAGCAGTGTGGGGAGCAGGAAGGAACGGCGCCGCCTCCTTCGCTCGGAGCCTCTCGAGGCCAGCCGGGATGCCGTATTTTATGTCCCGGTCGAGTTCACACGGGGAAAAATACAGCGGTGTCGCATCACTGAATTGCGGTCTTCTAGCCTCAAATGAAAAAAACATCCAACGTCCGTCTAACGCCACGCCTCTCCGCGTGCAGCGATCACGGCGACAAATGGCGCCGCCGCGCAGCCGGGGACGAAGCGAGCCCGCCTCCCCGCTGCCCTTAACCAACATGGCTGCCACCGCCTCGCCCCGCCAGCACGTGCCGCGTGCGAAGCTCCCGCGGGGAGCCGTCCGGCCCCGCCCGCCGTCGCTAGGCAACCGCGGCTCTCGCGAGAGCGACGGGGGCGGCCAAGATGGCGGACGGGGCGGGTAGCAACGGGGACGCCGCGGCGCTGCCGGTGGGCAGGGAGGCAGGTGAGCGGCCCGGGGCGGGGGAGCGGCCCGGCGGGCGGCCCCGGGGGGGCGGCCGGGCAGAGTCGGAGCGGTTCGGGCTGAGCGCGGCGTGTGTTGGCAGTGGAGCGGCTGATCCGGGAGAACGGGCACATCTTCACCGAGGCGCAGTGCAAGGTGTGCAGCGCGCTGCTCATCTCCGAGTCGCAGCGCCTGGCGCATTACCAGGTGAGCGCCGCGCCGGGCGGGGCTGCGGGCGGCCGGGCAGGGCCGGGTAACGCTGTCACTGCCCGCAGAGCAAGAAGCACGCCAACAAGGTGCGGAGGTACCTCTCCATCCACGGCGAGGAGGAGCTGGCGGCCGGGAAGAAGATGAAGCTGGACGCCAAGGTGAGACGAGGGCCGGGCCTGAGGGGTCGTGGGCTGAGCTGCGCGCTGCCGGGCTGCCCTTCTGTTCCCTTGTGCTCTTAGAAATAAGCCGTGTCGGTGAGTACGGCTCCTGTCGCCTCGCCCTCCTAAAGAACTGCACGTTGCCTCCTACTGAAAGGCCCTCTGAGAAGAGCAGGGGAGCAGCAAGCTGCCGGGAATATCGCTGTGTGCGACATCTCATTTCACTGGCAGCGCAGTGCAGGGTGCACGGTTTGCTGGATTTTGTTTTGCACTTCTTAAGTTTTATTTCTTGGTCAGTAAGGAGAACACGCCTGCCAGCTGTCTGCTCCGTGACTCATTTGGGAAACAGATTCTACTTCTGCGATTGCTTCAGCTTTGGTCCCTAACCCTCATAGGTTTGTTGTATGGATGGAGGGGAGGATGAAGGAGGTTGCCTTCATGCAGTGTGAGGCCTAACAGTGACTGCTGCTGCCTGCCCAGCTGGCGTTGCTGATGGCCCAGCTGATAGCAGCACTTGTGCTCCTTAGCTCACACCTTAGAGAGCAGGGGTCAGATCGGCTCCTGCTGCCGTGCAGTTAGCCTCGTGCTGGGTCCATGCAGGCCCTGACATCTCCTCTACCTGAAGTGTTTCACTGAGACTGAGAAAAACAGAATCTGAAGCAGGAACACTGTCTGGTGAAGGAGAGGATGATGCTGTGCCTTGGAAGTCCCATTCAGTCAAACAACAACAACTTCAACTTCACATTCAGTATCTCTGAAGATTTAGTTTCTTGAATGCCTTAGAATTCCTCCTAGTAACAAACTTTCCAACCTCAGCCACTCTGTGGTTCTGTGCACACAGGAGAGCAAGCAGGAAGGCACCAACGGGGAGGACAGGAACAAATGTTGTCCCATCTGTAACATGACCTTTTCTTCTCCTGCTGTGGCCACGTCTCACTACCTGGGGAAGACTCATGCCAAGAATGTGAAGCAGCAGTCCCCTAAAGTGGAAGGTAAGTCTGTCTGCAGTGCCTTTACGTTGTGAAGCTCAAACTAGGAAAATGCTGCATGTAATGTTTTTCCATTGAGAGGTGCCATTGGACATGTCATCCTTTTTGTGTGTGTGTGGTCTTGCCTTGTGTGTGTGGTCCCTGAAACACGGAAAACCAGCAGTGTGCCTCCAGATCCACAGCCTTTATCAGCAGCGTGCTTGGTAGAATGGCTTGGCTAAATGTTCCTGCATGCAAGGAATGGGACAGAGCCCGTTGTTGTTCATGCAGCTGTAGAAGCATCTGTCACAGGATGTGATGCTCGCTTAAAGCTTACAGGGACCAAAGCGACTGGTGAAATGCCCATGAGATGAATTGGTCAGGCCTGCTCAGCTACAGGGCTGTAGCTTCAGTGGTTGAGGGACTTCTAAACTGCAAACAGCTGGAAGCTGGGAGAGTGACACTGGGAAGTGTGAGTGTGTGCTCGTCCTGACCTCGTGCTTTGCCTCTGCTGTCTGCCCTGGCCCATTCTCAAGGCAGGCCTGACTGTGAGAAGCCTTCAGGAAGGCGTACGTGGTCTGGTGTCTGCCACATCCCCATGAGAGGAGCCTGCAGGTGTGAGCTCCTCTCTGGGGTTTGTGCCCCTGCTGGGAGTTGCTTTACCACGTGCCTTCCAGTTCTGGAGCAATAAGGGAGGAGACTGGAGCAACACAGGTTTGTCTGGAGGGCTAGGTTTCTTTTGGGGCTGTTTTATGGTTTTAGTTTTGGGGGGTTTTTTTTGTTTGTATTTTTGTTTGTTTGTGTAATGCATGTTTTGGGGAAATAAAACTGCCTTTTTTTTTTCTATCTAACTGACCAAGAGTTTGGATTCATCCCACAGACGTGGTGCCTCCACAGAAACATCCTGCTACCCTCCCTACCTCTACTGTATCTTCTAATGAAGAGAACAAGGACATTGCAGACCCAGACAAGTTCTGTAGCCTCTGCCATGCCACTTTCAACAACCCCCTTATGGCAAAACAACACTATGTAGGCAAGAAGCACAGAAAGCAAGAAACCAAACACAAGCTGATGGCACGCTATGGCCGAACTCCTGACGCACCGGCATCGTCCTTCCTGGGTGAGTTCTCAGCAGG
This sequence comes from Centrocercus urophasianus, assembly GCF_019232065.1. Taxonomy (NCBI): domain Eukaryota; kingdom Metazoa; phylum Chordata; class Aves; order Galliformes; family Phasianidae; genus Centrocercus; species Centrocercus urophasianus. Next base: position 9,571 of record NW_024885153.1, on the reverse strand, counting down.
CAGGCTGGTAAGGAGCTGGAGAGCAGGGTGGGAGAGCAGCAGTGTGCATCTGGCAGGTCTCTGAACGAGGGATTCTGTGCGGAGGGAGCAGGGGAGGATTGCCCTTGGTGAGGATCTTGGTGATGCCCCGTAAGACTGACCTGGTTGGTTCTGTAATTCCTTGGCAGCAGGAGAGGTTTTTTAGACTGTAGCTGCTGGTGAGGAACTTTGAGATGTGTTTTGCAACGCTGTCTCATCAAGTACGTGTCCTTTTTATTCTCTGTGCAGATAATCCAGGGATTTTGGCCAGTGCTGTTTCCAGCTAGGTGGATTGCATCCAAAATGGAAAGATAAAAGTGGCATTTGATGCTTAAAAAATGTCTGAGGGACTAGGCAAAGATGGAAGAAATAGGTTTAACTGCACCTGCTGCTTCAAAGCGCATGAAAGCCAGAGAGATTTCTCCCTGAATGCTTTCTGCCTCTGTGTGGGCACTTCATCTGATGAACTAATGCAACTCCATCCGGAGCAAGCAGGAATGTGGAAAAAATTGAGCTATTAAGGAGGAACTTTAGGCAGACAGTTAACACTCATTTGGTTTATGATCTGTTCCTTATGAGTGCTTCTGTATGATGAAAGCCCTTGCAGTCCAGTGAAAGCATTAGGAGCTCACAGTGAACTCCCTTGTTCTTTCTAGCATCCTTCTGTTGGACCAGGAAGTGTGTAGTACCCTGCTGGATGCTTCAAGTATATAATAAGCAGACAAATGATCTTAAAATCTTCTTCAAGGGCTTCTTTCTCTGTCATAAAAATGCCCGTAAGCAGAAGATTAATTATTCTAATTCTTTGCGGGCCACCTTTAGCTACTGGTAGCACTTATGAGGAATTAAACTCAATTATCCCAGTAATATTCTCTCCCACATCGTGTAGTCATGTGGGAGATGGAAAAGGTGCTTCATATCTTGTGTTGCCCATCTGCTCTTTACCTAATTAGCAGGGCCTGATCAGTGGTTCCATTTTGTTGTGACTCAGGCTGTGGAGCCCCAGCCCAGGCTGGGTGTGCAGGCAGTGCAGTTGCCACGTGATTGATGCGATTTGTGGAGAGCTTACAGAGCTGGAGTATCTCCATCCACATCTCTGTGTTGCTGAAGCTGTTCCAGGCGAGGTTACAGAGCTGTGGTGTGGTGTGGAGCTGTTCTGGTGGGACGGGCTGCACTCAGGGATGTATTTTCCTGCTCCCTTTGCCTGTCTCTATGTGCTGGCAGCCATGCTAAGCTGGCATGCCAGCATAGTTCTTCCCAGCCCAAACTTCTCGTTCTCTCTTACAAAACCGGGCTTGAAATGAGACTTACACTTTTGTCAAGGCTCTGGTCTCTGAACATACATTCCCTGTTGGGATCTGGCCCTCGGCAGATGAAGATGTGTCATTGATAGCAGAGCCAAGATGCCTTTCTGCTTAAAGCTCCTCCAGGAGCCATTCATGTGGGGTGCTGGAGTGTTCCCTAAATAACCTGTCTACCTGATTTTCAGCAGGGATATCTTGACCTCAGTTGTGAAGGGAGGTGGGTGTGAGGGCTGTGACAGCTCCTCCGGCCCTTCGCATCCGAACCCAGCCGTTCTGAGAGTTAAACGGTGCCCACTGGAGTCTGAAATCTCTGCGGGGCAGCAGCCAGATGGGGAGGCGTCTGCTGTGCCACGTGTGGTGCTTCTCACTCAGTGGTTATGCTGCTCTGCACCCCCTGAGCGAGTGCCCCCTTTCCCCTTAAGGAAGTGTTTACTTTGTGAGACTCCCAGGCAGAGCCCTTCCCCAGAGAGCTGGAATTGAGGAGCACGTAATGCTGCAGGGATGCATGCCAGCACTTTCCCATTACGGGCTGCTGTGGCCAGCTCTGCTGCTTTGCTTGCTTGTTTGCTATCCGACCCCCAGGACTCTCATTCCAGCAGGAGCTGTCCTGACGCACAAACCACTGCTCTGCCTCCTGCCACTATTGTTAGAGGCTGCTTCTTTTTGCAGTTAACTGATAGCTGGCTGTACCTGAAGGGCCTGAGGATAGAGTTTAGTATTCCCAGCTGGCACCTCAGCAGGGCTTAGCAGAGCACTGCGCTGTGGAAATTGACGTTGTGTATAATCTCCTCTGGCTGCTTTTTCTTTTTTTCTTTTTTTTCTTAATTGAAGCATCAAATGTACAGATTTACTGCCTCCCTTGATTTTTTTTTAGGAGATGTACAGATCAGGAGAAGTGGGAATTTTGGAGAAAAGTGGAGTTACAGAGGCAGTAGAACATCAGGTTTGGTGTACTAATTGCTGAGTTTTCACCTCATCTGAAAGTGTGAACTGGTTACAGGAAAGGTGTGTTTGGTTTTGTAGATAACAGACCCATGTTCTGATCGGGAAAGGTTTTCTGGCTCTTTCCCTCTTACCCAGAGGCTGACTGGTATCTGGCAGGGTATGGGATCCTGTGACCTCCCTGCCTGGTCAGGCTATTCGTGTGCTACTTGCTTTGTTTAGCAGTTATTTAACACATGAAGTGATCGATTATCTCACTTGTTTCTACCTCAGGCACCAAGTTGTTGGCTAGCTGTGCTGTGTGTGTTAACATTGATGTCTGTTTCAGCTGGGAAGGGCTATCCCTGCAACACGTGTAACATAGTACTGAACTCCATAGAGCAGTACCAAGCTCACATCAGTGGCTTCAAACACAAGAATCAGTAAGTAACGTTCTTGTTTAACTATGTCTCTAGCCTTGCTTTTCACACTGTTTTCAATATAGCTTTAATGCAGTTTTGCATGTGTATTTCAAGCTGGCCCTTGCAAACAGAACAATATTTGTGCAAGTTCGTGCTGTTTGTTCTGAAGCCAATTAACTGGTGTAGGTTTGCACCCCCTCAGCCTCTTCAGCAGCTCCCTCTGCAGACAGCTCAAGGATGCTGCTGTAGCAAAAGTGCCTTTCAACTGCTTTCATTTCTCAGAGGTTCAGGTCTGCGTGGCCCCCTGCAGTGAGCACATCCATCCTGATTCTTGTTGAACAGCACTTCTGTAAGAACCAAGATGTGAATTAAAGCAGAGTGTGATGTAGTGGAGGTCAGCTTGGCATTCTGGCCTCTCTTGGAGCTGCTTGTTCTAAAATTTGGCACGTAGTCAGCACGCTCCAGAAACCTAGAATGTATTTCTGAGCTCGCTCTCCAAACTGGTGAGTTAAACAAGATAATCCCCTGCACGTATTGGTCATCCTCTGCCAGGGAAATGATTAACATCACACGTACTTATTCTGGACAATGGCAGAGTTCAGATCTCTGATTTCAAAGCATTACGTTAAGGAGGGTTGATAACTGACCTGGGGTGCTGAGACAGCTGAGGAGCTGGTCTGTGAGTTGGAAGAAAGAGGTATTAGGAAATACTGCCTGAAGTGGTGACCAAATTTCCCAGAAAGACCAAAAGGGAAGCTGGAATCTTGCATTGCATACCTGTGGAATAGCAGCCCTGTTACACTCTTGAGTATTTGATTGGAAGGCTTATGCCATTGTCTGTCCCTTCGTGAAGGCCAGCTCTTGGAAAGCACAGCAGGATCAGTGGATGACAAACGTCTGGCCTGAATTGGTCCTGTTCTAGAAGGATAACACTGAAGGCATTCCCAACATGCATGCATAACCGCTCACTTTAAGGACATGGATGCTGTTCCAGCCAAATAACTCCCTTTCAGAAAGCTGCTTCTGGATTTTGCTGTTAAGTCGTGTTCCAGGCCAGCTTCTGCAGTCTGAAAGGAGCCAGGATACTTGCTTTGTAGTGGAAGCTCTTCACGGTCCTTGAGCTAAGCAGTAGCTAGTTCTGCCGTACTAAAGGTGTCTGTTTACACACACAGAGGGTAAGAATCCACTCAGAAGCTTTTCTGGCAAGTTGTTGACTTGTCTATAGGACTCTGCTCTGCTGGCAGCCGTGTTTTCTGGGCACTGATTGCAGCTGACAGATTTCAGAGCCATTCTGACGCTGTTTCCTTTTTTCCCTTCTTTTCCTCTTTCTCCCTCCGATGCCCAGGATGCCAGGAGCAGTGCCAGTTGTAGGACCATTCCCACCACAGCAGTATGTCCGGGAAGAAACAACTGCTCCAGGAGGCTACAGTTACTTCAGCCAAGACTTCTAGAGCAAGTTGCAGCACTGTTCTTGGAGTTGTTGACGGCCCAAGAACACGCATCCTTTGCCAGCCCACAATGGTTTCATTATCCCTCTGGATAAGCAAAGCCCTACCCTCCTGTATGCACCCGTTGAGCAGAACAGGGACTGAATCTGTCCGAAAAAAGGATCCAGCTGGAAGAGACTTGGTAGACAGCAAATACTTCACTCCCTTAGAGTAGCTTTCATTGTGTAATTGCTTCCTGTAAAGGTGGGTGCGGTGTGAGAGGAAGTGTGTATCTGGTATAAGGAGAGTCTGGCAACAGGCTGGTAACATCTACCTCCTCCCTTACCAGAGCAAATAGTGGATTCCTGCACCTGGAGGCCAGCAGCCCACGCTTAGAGGTGTGAATGGGACACCTTGTGGGTTGTTTGGCTTTTTGCAGACCTAACATAGGAAATGGCAGCGTGGCATCTCTTGTCGTGACTCCTCTGGGCAGGTTTGTGTGCAGAACTCCTTGAGGCACTGATTGCCATCAGAGCCTCTCTCAGTACTGCAGTTCAGGAGTTGTGTTGTTTGGTGTCTAACAGGTAGTCGTGATTTGTGGTGTACAGTGCTGCTGGTGGGAGCGGAGGGCTGATGGAGGAGTTCGAGCTCTTGTTTCTCCAGGCAGCTCAGCCCTCTGCTCTGAGGATTTCCACGTGGAAGGAAGAAACAGTTTAGCCTGGTTTCCTATGGAAACAGGTGTATGTGATCATTCACTGTGTGTGTCTTTACCCCTCATAACTTAAAGTAATCTCAAACTTGGCAGTGGTGGAAATCTCCAAGACCCAAATGCAATCAGCAGAGGAAGGTGAGCAGGAAGAGTCCATCTCGGGTTCTGTGAGGGTCTGTGCATAAGTGCAGTGTTTTCCCTACTGCCAGCAAATATTGATAGGGAAGGAGGAAAAAAAAACAAAAAGAGGAGGTAAATGTAGAAATAACAGAATACTGTAGTATGGCTTGGTTGAATTGTTTGCTGGCTGAAAACCTACAAGCTCTTTGGAAACCTGACTTAGCTCTTCATTAGACACTGCTTGCCCAGCCCCTCTCCTCAAAGTTCTTACACATTTGTACCATCGTGGTGATGTTCTGCCTTTCGAACGTGGAAATTAACGATGGTCTCTTTGTGCTGCTAATGTGCTGGATCTGTTGGAAGAGCCCCGAGAAGGAAGGGGGCCATCTGAGGCTGTTGTGCATTTGGGATGAGTTCTGCAGATGTTCTGCCCTTGAGCTAGGGCTGTGCCGTTCTTTGCGGGCCCACCGCAGGAGCCCTGGTGTCGGCTGGCCTCGTGCTCAGCGCCAGCGCCCCGTGATGGGCAGCCCATGGCTTTGTCCCAGCCTCAGTGCCTCCGTGGAGCTGAGAGTTGGCCAGGCTGGGCCAAGTGCCACTGTTTTCCTTCCACGGGGCAGGAGGACAGACCTGCCTGGCCGAGAGGAGCAGAGGTGATGGACGTGCTGCCTCCCACTGCTGCAGCAGCTGCTGGAGGGCAGTGTGGGGCCCTGCGCTCCCGGTGCTGCGTTCCAGGCTGAGCAGCTGCCGTCTTTGCGAGGCTGAGAGCCAGGCTGGGGGGGGCGCTTCCAAAACCCTGCGTGCGCTGGTCAGGTTAAGCAAGGAGAGGGAGTTGGTTGTTAATCTCTGCACTTGGAGTGAGTGCCTTCCCTCCCCGCTCAAGGCTGTGCGCGAGCTTTGTTTGCCTTCACCCAGCACAGGATCTGCCATCTCCCCTTAGGACAGGCTCCTGCTGGGCTGGGTTCGCCTTCCTGATGTTTTCCAGTCTTGCTGTAATGCTGAGGGCTGACCTTAGCCTCCTGCTTGAGAGGGAGTTTTGTTAAGCTAAGCAAGCTGATCAACCAGCAGAAAATTGCAGTGAAGTAAAGGAAGCATTGTGTGCCTGGTGGCACTGGATGGCCTCCAGCTCCGATCTCCACTGCTTAGCTCTCGTCTCGCTGCACCAGGGCAGGTGCCTGCTAGCCGTGCTGTGCATTGAACCAACAGGTATCCATTTCCAGCACTGCCCAGTCCAGTGTGTCGCTCCATTCTGTGTACTGACAGTTTTGCCTTCCTCTGTACATGATGTTTATGTGTCTGCTGTTTCCCTAAGGTGAAGCTCTCCAAATAGAGTGTTTATTACTACTTCTGGGTGCTGCTTCTTTACTATAGCCCTTCCTGGGTTTTTGCCATCCTTCAAAGTAAAGAAGAGGGTACAGACCCCTGTGACTTGTTTGGGAGGGGTGGGAGGCTTGTGTTGCCATCTGCTATCCCCAGGCACCCTGAGATCCAGACAGAGCCACCAAGTGCCTTCCTCTGTGCTCCACTGGCACGTCTGCATGGCCTGGGGCACACCAACGTCACCAAGGGGAAGGCAGGACAGTCTGCACACACACAGTGCTGGCGCTTCTGCAGACTGTTGTGTTGCTTGTGCTGAAAACATCCGTCACAGCCACAGGGCACTGGGCCGTTTTCTGGCTGCTGGGGAGCAGAGTGATGGTGTGCAGCCACTCCCCTGTCTGCACCGCGCCTCACTGGGGCAGGATGTGCTCCCAGCAGGGCCTAGATGGGTGCCCCCCATTGCCTAGCTGCAGGCTGTGCCCAGGCTACGTCCTGGTACCACACCGCAGCACCCAAGGGCACCCAGCAGCACGGTGCCACAGGAGCTGCGGCCTGGCGATGGGGCGGTGTGCTGGGGGAGGCAGAGCACACTGTGGCCCTTTTGTCCCACAGCGGTGCTGCCTGCCCCTGCCCGGGCCCCTGCGGGCAGCACCTGGCTGTGCCGGGGCTGCAGCTGCCGTGGCCAAGCCCCAGCGCCTTCCGTGCTGGCAGCGAGCGCAGGGCGTGGAGCCACCACGGCCACATCCCCGTGGAGGTGCCGCCATCCCCGGCTCTTTCGTTGCCAGCTCTGCAGAGCCTGCCCAGCTGAGCCCCGGCACGGCGCTGGGACCCCTCAGCTGGGGAGGAGCGCAGCCCCATCTGCAGCCCTAACCGCTGCCCTCCCTCGTGGTCCTGCTGTCTCCAGCAAGTAAATCGGGTGCAGATGTGGGGCTGGGTGCCTGCTTGCCATTAGGGTTTGGGAACACAGCGGTGGCCCAGCTCCTGCCTTGCAGCACCCTGCTGCTCCCGGGGTATCCTGCCTTTGAGCCCTGCAGCACGGCTTGCTCAGCACATGGGGTGTGCAGCATCCTGGGTGGCAGCACCCATACAGACTGTTCCTGAGCATGGCATAGCTGTCCCCAGAGGGGCTGTAGGATGCAGCTCATGCTGTGCTGCAGGACGTTCCCTGGAAAGAGCTCAGTGCCTGCTGATGAGGGCTTGGTTGAAGCTCACGTCCCTCACTCGGCAGCCCCTGTGCCAGGCCTGTGTTTTCATCTCTCCAGAGGGAACAACAACAGGTTCATGTTTGCCAAGTGGTGCCTGGTTAAACCTTAACCCGGCTGGGTTGCTCCATTGGTTCCTCCCTGTGGGAGATAAGGATCAGCAGGAATGCAGCATTCTGCTCCCTGGGCAGCAGGAACCGAGCTCCTGCCCTGAGCCCACTCTGCAGGACGAACTGTAGGGCTGGGACCTGTGTCCCACAGCCAGCTGCTCCATGCCCAGCAGCCATGCACCCACAAGGCTGGAGCAGGCACCAGTGCGGCTGACCAGCAGGCTGCAGGCTGTGGCCGGGGCAGCGAAACCAAGTGCTGAGGGCAGTGGGGCTGCACAGAGCCGGTGGGTACTCTCACATGGCTCTTGTGGCCCCGCTCGCTCGGCCTCAGCATCCCGACGCCGTGCATACAGGGTGCTGAGAGCCGGGGACCTGCATCCCAAACAACAGCCGTTCAGGAGATGCCAAGAGAAACTTCCAGGAGGAAAGAGCCCCCTGGGCTCCGCCCCCCCCAAGAGCTGCTGGCCGCGCACGCTGGCCGCAGGTGCGACCGCAGCAGGACCGGCGGCGAGCGCTGGGGCCAGGCACAAGGGGCGGCTGTGTTCCCGCAGCCCCGGCTGCCTTCCAAGAGCAATATTGTTGGCACCAGGCAGGCTCCCTGCGCCGGCAGTGCATACATGGGCCTTTCATGACGGGAGTGGGGATGATTTACTGCCTGGGGGAAGGGGCAGGGGTGGGAGGATGGAGCCCCTGCGCCCAGCCCCTCATGCGTGCCGCTGCTGCGGGGCCCCGCACACGAGTGGGGCTGTGGGTCTGGCTGGGCACAGGCAAACATTAGAGATCACCTCTCACAGAGCAGAGCTCCAGCTGCCCCATGCACCCCGTGCCCGCTTCTGAGCACCCCCACCCTGGGCAGCTCAGTGGCCATGGGAATGCGTGCTCCTCGTGGTGCCGTGGCAAAGCAAGGTTCCAGGGCAGGGCCGTGCTGTGGCACAGGGATCCGGCACTGGCACAATGCCCCCTTGTTGAGCTGCTGGCGTGGTGGTGCTATGGCGGTGCTGCCGGAGGCGGGCAGCAGGCGGTGGGCTGTGCTGCCGTGAAGGGCTTTTTGTTTGCCTTCAGTTGCTGCTATAAATCAAGCAAGGCAGCCCAAGCCCCCCGGCCCCTTGGCTGGGAGGGGAGCAGCTCCCTGCAGCCCGCACCCCACTGCCCTGTCCTGGCAAGGGACGAATTGCCGGCACGGGTCCCATGTGCCTGCCTGGCTCCATCCCCACTGCAGGAACCAGGCGGGGATATGGGGGGTCTCGATGCCCATCGCAGGCTCCCAGCACTCTTGAAGGGTTTCGTGCATCCCTCCCCAGACAGCCGCAGGGGATCTGCTGCTCCCACAACCGGGGCTCGGCTGCTGCCTCTGCCTCGCTGGGCATCTCCGTGCCCCTCGCTTTTGGTGTGGTTTGGTTTAAATCGAGCCGAACCCAACATTTTTCTGCGCTTCCGGCACTTTGCAAAGCTCTGCAGAGGCAACTGCTACTCCGTGAAATTGATGTTCTCGTCCGCTTCACGCATCGGCGGGAATGCGCCGTGCAGAACAGCTGCTGGGGGCTGCGGCGGTGGGGGCTGCGAGAGGGGAGCGGGAGCCCAGGAGGAGAGCGGCCGCGCACGGGATGCGGCACTGCTGCGCCCCGAAGTCACGGCGCCGCGGGATGGGGGTGGCAGCGGCAGCCCCGAACGGCGCAGCACCGCAGCTCCGTCGCAAAGCGGCTCCGGGAGGAGCTCCGGGGCTCGGCTCCCGGCTCCCGGCTCCCGGCTCCGTTCCCGCACGGACCGGAGAAACGGGACGCGGCCGGGACTGCTCCCGGTGCCGGGGGTCCCTCCGGGGAGAGGTGTTTATGGCGCGGATTAGGGCCGGGCCGGCCCCGCCTCGCAGCCCCGCGGTGTTTTACGACGCAGCCTTATGGGCTCCTAATGGGGGTCACGGCCACTTGATGGCCCCGGCAGCGATAACGCCGCGCTAATTGCAGCGGCGGCAATTAGCCCGCGCGCCCCGGCACGGGAACGGCGCCCGGCAACGCGCGGCGGGG
>NW_024885152.1:0-23848 GCF_019232065.1 Centrocercus urophasianus | reverse complement strand
GTGATCCTTGAGGTCCCTTCCAACCCAGCCGTTCTGTGATGCTGTGATGCTGGTGCCATGCCTGGTGCATGCTTTTGCTGATGAGAGCTCCTTGGAGATGAGCGTGGAAGATACATTTAGGACAAGACGTTATGCTGGGGAGAGTCAGGTTGGATATTGGGAACAATTCCTTCTCCAGAGAGCCCTCAGCACCACCACAACTGAGCCCAGGGATGGGGGTCACCGTCCTGGGGCGTCCCAGTGCTGTGGGGATGTGGCACTGGGGACGTGGGCAGTGGGGGGGGTGGGCATGGGGATCTCAGACATCTCCAACCTCAGTGGTTCTGTGATGAGGAAGTAAATACTTGTGATATAATTGACTGCTTTTAGGCAAATAAAGGTCTGAGCAGCAGTGAGAAAAGGGCTGTGGACTGAAGCTTGTCTTGATGGTGAGCTGTTGAGTTAAATCTGTTGGAAAAATGGGGAGCTACAAAGGCAGATTTGTGTGTTATACGAGATTAAGGTACAGAGTGATGTGTCACTACCAAAACACGTGGGTCAAAAAGAAGGGGCTTGCTGATTTCTTGGAAAGCTGAGGGTTGAATAAACAAACCTCTGTTGTACAGAGCTGGAGGAGAAAACGGTGCAGACAGGCTGTGGCGTTCGGACCGTTGTCTCCTTTCATTCTGTTCTGTTATTTGATGAGCAATGCAGGCCTCGGTCAGGGGAAAGAGAAATGTTAAAGCAGGTTTAAATCTGGCTGCACGCTGTTCAGCCCCACCAGGGTGAGCAGAGATGGAGCACAGCAGGGTCAGCCCCGAGCTGCTGCTGGAAGCTGTGGGGCTGGGGCTCAGGGTGCAGGGATGGGCTGGGAGCAGAGGCTAACCTTAAAGCTGACGAAAGGCTCTGCATGGAGTGTTTGCAGGCTTGTTTTTAGCAATAGCTTGGGTCAGCATGATTTGGTCTCAGTGCAGAAGGGTGAAGCTCAGATCTGTGGCCCAAGGGGGTGGGAGCTGCAGCAGGCTCAGCCTTAGCTTTGCTGCTGCAGGACTTCCATATGTCCAGCGTTGTGTTGTTGGCTGCCTGCATCCCACACTGGGCTCTCGTGGGATGGCTTTGTGGGTTTGGTACAGCTTTGGGTTGAAGGAGACACTGGTAGGGCATGCAGAGAGCCCTCTGCTGCAGGAGGGAACCCCATGTGAATCAGTAGCACTGTCCATTGAAACACTCCGTTCTCAACCTCTCCGTTTTTAAATGCAAATGGCAAAAAAAAAGCACATAAAAGAAGTAAGTAATACCAATCCAGAGCCTGATGTCAAAGCAGCACAGGCAGCAGCCCTGTAGCCCCACCTCCCTCCAGCAAACATCCTTCTCAGCTCACTGTGCAGATGCCCGCTCCCTTTTGAAGTCAGAGGTTTCCAAAACAGAGCTGTTGTGTTTCCGTGTGCCTGTGACAACGCCGTGGAGATGAACCTCTGGCGTCAGCTGTACAAAAATAGGACTTGAAGTGCCTTTGTTACAAAAATCAGACCACCTGCCCCAAACCAGGGTCAGATGCCTTGTTCACAAATGCTTTTTTGGGTCAGTGAGAATGGTGCTTCTGGAATGAGCCGAGCGGGAGAAACCCATTTTGCCTGCTGTTTGCTGCTCTCTGGGTGCCTTGCTTGGCCACGCTTGCTTTCTCCAAGCTTCGTGTCGATCACGGAGCCGTGCAGGTGGGAGGAGGCCTCTGAGATCCACCTCCGACCCCAGCCTACCCCCCCATGCCCACTGGTCGCATCCCCCAGCGCCGCATCCCACCTTTGGGACTCCCATCCCCAAGAAGGGTCGTAAGGAGGATCTGGGGAACCGTCAGCCTGAGCTCGGTGCCCCAAGGGTTGTGGAGCAGATCATCTTGAGGGAGATGAGCTGTGTGTGGGACAGCCAGACAACGACCCAACCAGCGTGGGTCGATGAAGGGCAGGTCCTGCCTGGTCAGCCTGATCTCCTGTGACGGGCGACCCGTCTGGTGTACGAGGGAAGGGCTGTTATGTGGTCTGCCTGCAGCAAAGCCTTTGGCACTGTCTCCCAGCATATTGTGGAGAAGCTGGCAGCCCATGGCTTGGACAGATACACTTTTGGCTGGGTAAAGAACCGACTGGATGTGGCCGGGCCCAGAGAGTGGTGGGGAATGGAGTCGCATCCCACTGGTGCTCGGTCACAGGTGGAGCTTCGCAGGGGTCGGTAGAGGGTCTGGTTGGGGGAGTAGAGCAGCTGAGCCCAAATTGCAAGGAAGTCTTGATCTGCCTGGGGGTGGGAAGGCCAACAGGGGGATCTGGAGAGGCTGATCACTGGGCTGAGGCCCCAAGTGGTGAACTCTCATTGAACTTTGCAGCTTCTGACTGTGCATCTTTGCAGAGAGGTGACACTGGTTCTGACTGTCAGAAGCACTCAGCTCTTTTACCATTCCAGCTTATGTAACGGCGTGGAATTTCGTCAGGAAAGCAATAAATGCTTCTCCAATTGTCAGCGCCATCTGAAATGCCCTCCAGGTTCTTGTGGACCCGCCGTATCTTCCTGATCTTCCCCATCCAACTCGGTGGTGGATTTTAATTTGCTTTTCCCTGCAGCGAGGTCAGTTTTAACGTAACCTCATCCAGCCCTGGGTGCAGTGCAGTCTGCTGATAGCTAAGCCTTTTTCATGTAGCTGCTTGTCTGCCTGTCCCTTCGATCCTGGGGCATGGGTGCAGCTTGTCTGCAGTGCTCATCTGGAGGGGTTGGAGCCTTCCATGGAACGAAGCAAGAATCTGAAGTTGCTGGTGTTGGTGGAGCAGTGCAAAACGGAGGAGCTGGGATGCTCCCAGTGCAGCTCACAGCTTCATACGAGCATAAAGCCATGCATGCTCCCAACTCTCTGCCTGCTGCCATTGTTCATAGAATCATAAAATGGCCTGGAATGAAAAGGGCCTCAAAGATCACCTAGTTTCAACCTCCCTGCTGTGTGCAGGTCGCCAAGCAGCAGCCCAGGCTGCCCAGAGCCACATCCAGCCTGGCCTTGAATGCCTGCAGGGATGGGGCATCCACAGCCTCCTTGGGCAGCCTGTTCCAATGTTGCTTCACGTTCCTTGCAGAGGAGGGTCAGATGTGCTCTGCTGAGGCTGTGCAGCCTCATTTCCTTTGTGGTCCCCACAGATTGGTGGTGGGATGGGGATTGTTCCACCAAAACAAGTCTCGGTGGATGCCTTAGCGTGCCTGGCATCCCATGGAGATGCTGGACCAGCGCAGTCTGAGCAAATTAGCTTGGGGATCAGCCATATGAGAGAAGCTCTTAAGCTTCTCTTTCCCTCTTTGCTTGGTTTGGCTCTGGCAGGGGCATCCCGTGGCTCCAGACTCATTAACTTAGAAGGTACTTAACCTCTAGCTAGAGATCTGCCCTCCCAAGATTAGCATCTCCCCCAGTACAAAGGCTTTGCCACTGTAATCCCCTCCCCACAGTGCTGCTCTCCCCTGTGCCCTGCAGCTCTGTGTGCTGTGGGTGCTGCTCTGCATGGATTAACTCTGAGCAGATGACAGAAGAAAGAAGGGGGTGCTGGCAGTGGCTGTGCTGAATGCTGTGTGTGTCCAGATCATCTCGGGGAAGGCTGTGTGCATGGGATCCACATTCCTGCTTTCAGAAGGGACTTTGCTGTGTAAGTGCTGTGCAGGGATTGCTTTTCCTCAGCTGAGGTTTTGTCAGCTGTTACCTCCTGTTAGCGCTGATCATAACGAGGTGTTCAGCTGTGAGCAGAGCTTTAATACCGGAGGTAATGGCAGGTTTGTGGGATGTTCAGTTGATGTTTTGTGCTGTGTTTGCTGCTGGTTGGTGTTTGGAGGCACTTGGCTGCAGTGCTCCTTGAGGGAGTTCAGCTGGAGGTTTCTGTTTGCTTTGGGCTTGTGTGGTGCATCCCGTGGGTGCTGTGGTGCTTAGCTCTGCAGAGCTGCATTTGGAACTGGGAAACCTTCTTTCCTGCAGTTTTCTGCCATCTCTTTCCTCGTCCTCCACTGGGCTCAGTTCAGTGGGGAGGAACCAAGCATTGGGATGGGGAGGGGGCAGATTGGCTGCAGGTGTCAGCTCTGCTGTTTTGTGGCTGGGAAGCAGCACACCGCGTGTCCAGGAGTGGTGATGGGTTTGTTGCTCTCACTTGATGTGGGAGCTGACACAGCCTGTGTTTGGCACACTCATGGAGCCAGAACAGCTCAAGGGGAGCCGCTGCTCCCAGCTGCACTGCACAGCTGCTGCTCCTACGCCGGCCATCAGCTGTGCCCTGTGCTGCTGGGTGTGAGCAGCGATGTGATGCTGCTTCTGAGCCCTGGTTTCATCTGATGCCTCATTTAATGTTTCCCATCCAGGGGGGCTGGCATCACTCTGCACCAGGGGAGGCTCAGTTTGCCTTATAGGGACAATTCCTTCTCCAAAGGGTGATCGGTGCTGGCACAGCTGCCGGGGGGGGGGACGACACCATCCTGGGGGTGTTGTAGAAGCAGGGGATGTAGCATGAGGCTAATGGCAGTGGGCATGGTGGGGGTGGGTGGGAATGGTGGCCTCGGGGTTCTTCTCCAGCCTGAATGGTTCTGTGATTCCATGGGTGGCCATAGTGGGGGTGGGGGACAGTTGGACTCGGTGATGGTAGAGGTTTGGTGGTACTGTGATATTGATCACACGGCATCACAGAATGACTTGGGTTGGAGAGGACCTCAAGGGTCGTGAAGTTTTAACCCCCCCACCATAGGCAGGGCCACCAATGGTGTGTCCACATTTCATACCAGGCCAGGCTGCCCAGGGTCCCCCAGCTGCCATCAGCTCCTGTGGCCGTGGCAAATATGGGCACAGAGCAGCAGAGAGCCACTGGCAGAACCTCACTGGGATGCCAGCAGCATCTGTGGGGCTGCATCATGGCCATGGGCATCACTCCCCTCGTGGGCAGAAACGGCATTTATTGCAGAGCCATTCTCTGATTTGTTGTTTACACATCAGAAGGGAGGCAGTGCTTTGTAATTACAGGCATCACAGTTTGCATTTCCACTCTCTGGCCTTCAGAGTGCATGCAGAGGTCAGTTTATTGCTGTGTAGCCGGGTCAGCGCTGCGGCAGCTCTCCTGCAGTCATGGACTCCCATTAAATTATCTGTCTTACCTCCCTTGTCAGGGCAGGGTGTTGTCACACAGTCATAGAACCACTGCATGGTTGGGTTGGAAGCGACCCCACAGCCCCCAGCCTCAAGCCCTGCCGTGGGCTGCCTGCCCCCAACTCGGGCTGCCCAGGGCCCAGCCATGGCCTTGGGCACCTCCAGGCCTGGGCACCACAGCTCAGAGCAGTGCCAGCATTTCAGCTTCCCCCCTTTTAGTCTGAAGCCATTTCCTTTCCAGATTTCCTTGGCTGGTTGGAAACCTTCTGTGTGTGGATGCATATGGAAAGCTGGTGTTGTGAGTTGGGGAAGGTTTGGGTTTGGGAAGATATCCAAATAACGGCCTTGTAGGTATTCAGGGAGGGCATTCCCTAAGATGATCTGGTCTTCCTTGTAACTGGAAGCAAGCTGTGCTCCTGTTGTTTGCTGCCAGGTGTGGTTGGGGCTGTTCTGCCAGCTTTGGGGTGAGCTCCCAAAGCAGCTGCCGTGGGTCGTCCAGCATTTGGCAGTAGCACAGCACTGTGCTGTGAGCTGTCTGTTCTTGGTCCTGTTTGTCATTTTCTGATGCAGAAGTTCCCGTTGTTCTGCATCTTCCATCTAACTATCTGGATCAAAGCAGTAGGAAAAGAGCCGTGAACTCTTGGCCGACAGTTGGTGCTGTTTGTTGCCTTTTCGATGCCGTATCGTTCAGGAATAAATGTTGAATTGCTTTGATTTATTATTTTTGTATGGACTGCACCACTTTCTTCTCCAATTTCAGTGTTCCCGGGAGAAATCATGGATGAAAAGCTGTCCTACAAGGAGTTCCTCGACCGCAATGACACGTGGGCCATGGATGACAGAGATCTGTGCTTTGAGCCACAGCCTGTGTTCAAACCCATGGAGATGGCAGGTACGGTGCTCCACAGCTGTAGCACCACTTTGGTCACTTCTGTAACACAGCAGAGCCCTCGCATCCATCCCTAAAACTTCCTTCTCGTGCTCACGCCTTCCTCAGAATGTGCTGCTGTTTTCTTATAACGTGGAACCTCATCACACCAGGTTGAACTGCTGTCAGGCTGGAGCTGAGCCCAGCCCCTGCCTTGCCCTGGAGCGCAGTCTGCACACCTATGGGCAGCGTGCCCTGCGCCTGCACAGAGATACCTGCTCTTCCAACACCCAGTTTTCTCTTCACACAGCATCACAGAACGGTTGGGTTGGAAGGGACCTCAAGGATCACGAAGCTCCAACCCCCCACCAATGCAGGGCCACCAACCTCCCCATTGCACAGCAGCCCAGGCTGCCCAGGGCCCCATCCAACCTGGCCTCCAACACCTCCAGGCACTTCTCTTGTTTTTGATTAAAAAATTATGGAAAATGACTTGCAGGTTTTTGAGCTAGGAAAAATGTGCTGCCCAGACTGCAGCAGGCCGCCAGCCTGAGAAGGACAGTGGCAGAAACAGGACAAAACCTGATGTGTTTAGGATTTTTGAACACGGCAGACCTGTTCACTCAATAACCTTCTTGCTGCCTGAATCTCGTATTTTCTAAGATGCTCTGTGAAGGAGTTCTGTTTTGTTACGATGATGAAAAATGATTCATGTGACAACTGGAAGCAAAGAGCCTTTAGTTTCTGAAGTGCAGCTTTTCCCCTGTTGCTGTGTGAGGTGGAAGAGTGGGTTATTGGAGCTGCACTCCATAGCCAGGTGATGCTGTGGACGATGGGGGCAATTTAAGCACTGGGCCCGTTGCACTGTGTGCTCTGGGCCTAAATGAAATGAATGTGAAGTGAAGTGAGTCAGTGGGTTATCTAGTGCAGCAACCATTTTCTGAAGTGTATTCTGAAGGCAGACATTGTACTGGCATCTCAAATAGTCTGATGGATTTATAAGAGATTGCACGATGCTCACTCCAGTGTGACATTTTGGAGCACAATGAACAGTGGCAGTTGTGCTGTCATCTCCTAAGATAGCACGTCTGACATTTAAAAATACAAAAATAGAGAGAGAGTGAAAGCCTTCAACTGAGGCTCCTTTAATTGTGCTTAATCCAGAGATCTGTGTGGTGTCTGAAATGGGCCGTGTGGGGAATGGGAGGGGGCTGTGAGCCATGGGGAGCTTTGCCTGCGAGGGGAAGGCCATGCTTCCATCCCTTTGCAGCCTTACAGAGCCTGGGTGTGTTGAGGCACAGTGAGCAGCTCATGGGAAGCTCATCTCTGTGGCATTTCCTTGTCAGAGGGATGGCATTGTGGGGAAACAACCCTTCTTACAGAACGCAGTGGCACAAGGATTCTTGGTGCAGCAGTTACCATCTGAATTGCGGTCAGTTTTCCTTTCTAAGCAGTCTGAGCAGCCAGCCCTGGTTTCTGTTGGCCGTGCAGTCTAATGATGGAGGTGCTGGCCCTCCTCTGGCAGGCAGCTTTCCTTGGAGGTCCTTCCCTCTGCCGTGCTGATACCAACCTCCATGGTGGCACTGCATGCATCTCTGTGCCAACAATGCTGTGCCACGCTGTGTCTCCAGCCCTGCAGTAATGCTGCCTCATTCTGTGTCCCTCAGACCCCTTTGGTGTGCACCGAGCAGAGAACCTGCCAGACCTGTCCTTTCCTCCTGATATGAAGAATGTGCAGCTCTTCACAGACCATGCTGACGCTTCCACAGAAATCCATGGTGAGTTCCTCCTCAGCGCTCGTTCTGGTGGCCATTTGTGGGTGTCTCCTCCATTGACTTGCATGTACTGGAAGCTGTTCAGCTGATAAGAGATGTCATCTCTTTGCATGGTTATTTTTTGTGGTTGGAGGCATTCCAGTGCCTGCTTCCAGGAAGGTCATTTTTGAAGTGCCTTCATGCAGAAAGGCCCTGCACCCATTGAGTTGGGCTGGAGTTGCCATTGGCTCTTACCTTCAGTGCTGAACACCCAATTTCCAAGAGCCTTTCCCTCCAAGGGAGCTTCAGTGCCTGGGTTGTTGCATCTGGTGTGCTTGTTAACAGGAATTCACAGGAGCAGAAGCACTCATTTACTGTTTAGACCTTGCTGGAAAAAAAAACACATATAGAGTTCACAATACGAAGGAGCAGCAACTGATAGAGTTGGTGACAAATCTTATGTAAGCTGCTTGTGAGCAGAGCAGTGTCATCTATTTTGCAGATGCTGTAGACTTAAAATTGTGGAGGGGAGTTGTTAGAGGCAGCCCAGGGCTGACAAGCAGCTTTTTGTTTCTTCAGTGCCACATGGGTCTGTGATGGTGCCCCAGCAACCTTTCCTGGGGTCCCCCTATTGCCCTGCAGAGGTCTTGGACCCGTCAGCCTTCATGGGCCTTGATTCAGCTGCACAGTTTCTGCAAGACAAAGCAGGTGAGAAACAGATGTTTTGCTGTCACCATCTGTCTTCCTCTGGTTGGGTTTGGAGGATGTGCCACTGGAAATTGTCAATGCAGTAGTCCTAAAGAACCTTGTTGGGGAGTATCATAGAATCACAGAACAGCCTGGGTTGCAAAGGAGCACGATGCTCATCCAGCTCCAACCCCTGCTGTGTGCAGGTCGCCAACCAGCAGCCCAGGCTGCCCAGAGCCACATCCAGCCTGGCCTTGAATGCCTGCAGGGATGGGGCATCCACAGCCTCCTTGGGCAACCTGTGCCAGTGCCTCACCACCCTCTGGCTCAAAAACTTCCTCCTCATATCCAACCCAAACCTCCCCTGTCTCAGTTTAAAACCATTCCCCTTGTCCCATCACCACCCACCCTCACACACAGCCGTTCCCCTCCTGTTTATCCACTCCCTCCAAGCACTGGAAGGCCACCATGAGGTCTCCCTGCAGCCTTCTCTTCTCCAAAGTAGAACAGGCAGACGTAGAGTGAGTCAAGATTCCAAAATATCCCATTGGAAACACCAGTCCTTGGTCAGTGTGAATGTTCTAAAGGTACTTTGGAGATGAATATTCCGTCGAGCAAAGATTCTCACTTCTCAGAGAGGTGGTGGTTCCCCATCTCAAGTCATTTGGAGTGACAGAGGATGGGCTCTGAGCACCTGGTGAGGCTGGGGCTGCCCCTGTGCACTGCAGGGATTGGGACCACGTGGCCTTTTAGGGTCCCTTCCAACTCAAACCATTCTGTGGTTGTGGAATTGTCCAAACCTGCTCTGTCAGCTCCTGGGGTCAGTGCTGGCTATAACTCCTGTGCGGTGCAGGCTGTGCCTAGTAGTGATTGCAGAAGACCACGGTGTTCTGATGGCATTCCTGAAGTGAGCTGGTAACTCGTTACCCAAGAGTGAAGTCGAAAAAGCAGCAGTTGATCCCTTGAGCAAAGAGCTTTAAAAATGAAGCAGTGTTGGGCCGGGACTGACTGTGTTGTGTTTTCCATAGTGCCTGAAGATCATTGGATGGGAGCTCAGCATTACGCAAAGGGACCGGATGCCTCTTTCTTTGCCGAGCCCCCAGGTAAAAATAGTTCTGAGTTGATCTATGGGAACTGTCTGTAGAGTTTGTGAAGAGCAGAAGCAGAGCCTCTGTCCTCATCTGCCTTTTCAAGAAACAAAAAGCAGTGGAGAAATGAAAGACAGATTTTCGGGGGGGAGGGAGGGTGTACAAATCAGGGCTGTGTGTTCACTCCCAAGGGTCTGCCTCATTTTGGTGAAGGAGCCAAGAGTAGAGCCCTTCAGCACTGCTGATGGATCTGCGGTGGGTTTGGAGCTCAGGGCTCCCTTACAGCTGGGTGCTGTACTGCTGGGTGCTGCACAGTGCTGCTGCAGGGCTTCCCACAGCATGCTGTATGCTCTTACATTGCCCACATCGTTCTTCTGATGACAGAGGAGCGATTCGCACCCCAAGTCCAGGAGCTGAAGCTGTTTGCTGAGGTCCTTGAGTTCTTAATAAACTGTTCTTTATGCCCAGTGCCCCCCACAGCCCTGGAAGCAGAAGTGCTGACTGTGCCGGAGTGCCCTGCAGCAGCAGCTCCTTACTTTGTTCCTACGGCGTTAGCAGCATCTCCAGCAGAGGCCGAAGCTGCCGAGGCACCACAAGGTACCACTGCTCATCTGTAGGGTATTTATTGACAGACAGCAGGGGACTCGTGGTACGTGTTTGTTTCCTCACCGTCTGATTCAGCAGTAAAATCAAAATCCTTAAAGAGAAGAAAGGAACCACCCCCCTTTTGCTTTTGTTCAGCGGAATGTTGGTTTTATCACAGTGGGACTTCATTGATTTCCCTAATGGCAGCGAGTAGAGATTCTGCTTTTGAACCTCAGCTGTGCATCTCAGGTATCGGGGTCACCACGTAGAGATGCTGCCTGGGGTGGCTGAAGCTGAGGGCTGCTCTGACACTGGGGCTCCTGATAATGTGGCCTTTGATAATCATCACAGACTCATAGAATGGCCTGGGTTGCAAAGGAGCACAGTGCTCATCCAGCTCCAACCCCTGCTGTGTGCAGGTCACCAACCAGCAGCCCAGGCTGCCCAGAGCCACATCCAGCCTGGCCTGGAATGCCTGCAGGGATGGGGCATCCACAGCCTCCTTGGGCAGCCTGTGCCAGTGCCTCACCACCCTCTGGGGGAAAAACTTCCTCCTCATATCCAACCCAAACCTCCCCTGTCTCAGTTTAAAATCATTGCAAGCTAAAGCTGGAAAAGTCCCTTCAGGACTCTGCTTAAGTGCAGAGATATCTGATAGTACTAGGAGCTGGCAAATGTTATTTTGAAACCAGCAGCTCGAGTTTTAGTAGATAATGTGTAAAAATGAATGAGGCCACGTTGGGCATGGAAGAACAGAGTGCAGCTGGTGGTTCACTGGGAGGTGGTGCCATCTCTGTCGATGTGTAAAGAGTGAGAAGAGGGGAGAGGGAGCCCTCTGTTCTCCAGCCATAGCCTGTGCTGTCAGGTGTTCATGTTCTTTATTTTTTTGCTCGTTTCTGCCATCTGTGTTTCTGTAGCAGATGCTGAGAATGTTGTTGCCTCGGATGCAGAGCAAGCTGGGCCCGTCCTGGCAGGGGACACGAAGCCTCCTCATGCTGTGGATGCTGGATCTGTGCCTCCAGCAGAAGCTGAGCCCCCCCAGGGCACGGATCTGGGCTTTGCCCCTGCAGCAGAGGCCAAACCTCCCAGTGCTGCTGCTGCATCCACCCCAGTGCTGGATGCTGCCTGGAGCCCAGCTGCAGACGCTCAGCCCCATTGCGCCGTGGATTTGGAGTTCTCCCCAGCAGCAGATATGGATCCTCACCATGCTGTGGATCTGACATTTGCCCCTGCAGCTGATGCTGAGTCTCATCGTGCTGCAGATTCGGAGTTTACCTTTCCAGCAGAAGCAGACCATCTTCACGCTATGGATTCCAGCACTGCTCCAGCACTGGATGCCAAACCTTCTCCTGTAGATTCAAGTTTTGTCTCTGCACCAGAAGCAAAGTCTGTCTGTGCAGCTGACACTGAAGTCACTGCAGTGGAAGAGCTGGTGACATCCGAGCCCTCTGCTGAGTGTGACAAGTCCCCCTCCCAAGAAGCTCCTGCAGGTGAGTTCCTCTGCCCAAAAGCTTCCATCAGCCTTGAAATGATGTGGCAGGACAGCAGTGGCACCCACGCTCCTGGTGGGATAATGGAGTGCTGCGGAGCCTGTGCGATGGCACAAAGGGAAATGCTTGCAAACTAATAGAGGAGAGATTGAGATGGATAGAAGGAAGAAGTTCATGCACTAAGGGCAGTGAGGCACTGCACAGATTGCAGTGACTGGTGGTGGTGCCCCATCCCTGCAGACACCCACAGTCAGGGATGGGCTGTGAGCACAGGTGGAGCTCTGGGTGTCCCTGTGCATCGGAGAGGGGTGGACAACAGTGCCTTTAGAGATCCCTTCCAGCCCAAACCATTCTGTGATACAGATCTGCTTTAGCAGGATGTTTAAACTTGCAGGAGGGGAGAGCTGGTGGGGAGTGATCCCAAGGCAGGTTATCACTCTTTTGAAAGCGAGGAACTCCTCTCGCTTCCTTCAGAAGACGGGGGTTAGTTGAGGAGGTGATTTTATGTTGCTTAATCTGATCCAAATTAATGCCATTTTTTATTCTCTGCATTCCATTTTCAGAAACAACTGTAAGCATGGAACAAGAACCAAAAGCCCCCGAGGGTTATGTTGATGTTTCATTAGAGAAAGTGAAGGACGGCTCACCGTCTGCCAGCCACCACGCTGAGCACCTTCCAGCACCAACCAACCACGTCCCAGAACCCACAGGTGAGGAGCTCAGACCAGCAGTGAAACCACAGAGGCCCTTTGCTCTCAGCTGAAGGCGCCCAAGTTCTTTCTCAGACAATTTTTTCTTATTCTCACAAAGGACAAAGCAACAGATTTACCTATGAGGTTGTAAACATCATGTAGGGACTGTGTTACAAATACACCATGGAGTCACAGAACTGCTGAGGCTGGGAAAGACCCCTGAGGTTCCCATAGAATGGCCTGGGTTGAAAAGGACCACAGTGATCGTCTAGGTTCAACCCCTCTGCTGTGGGCAGGGTTGCCAACCACCAGACCAGGCTGCCCAGAGCCACATCCAGCCCCATGTCCAACCCCAACCCACCCCATCATGCCCACTGACTGTGTCTGCTGGTGCTCTGACTTCAGAGATCACAGAATCACAGAATCACCCGGGTTGGAAGGGACCTCAAGGATCATGTAGTTCCAACCCCCATCATGTAGTTCCAACCCCCATGACCTTTGTGGAGCTTCTTGTTTCCACTCATGTTTGTTGTATCAGCATTTCTCACAGTCCCTGAACCATGGTCTCTGGTGTGGGTGTTTTACAACTTGAAACTTGTTTTAATTGCCAGGCTGGGGATTTGGTAGTGTCTGTGTGGGTATCTTCCAAAGTACATGTGAAAATATTCCAAGGTGCCTATGAATCACAGAACGGTTGGGTTGGAAGGGACCTCAAGGATCACGAAGCTCCAACCCCCCACCAATGCAGGGCCACCAACCTCCCCATTGCACAGCAGCCCAGGCTGCCCAGGGCCCCATCCAACCTGGCCTCCAACACCTCCAGGGATGGACGGGGCATCACAGCCTCTCTGGGCAGCTGTTCCAGCCCCTCCCCGCTCTCACAGCACACAACTTCCCCTCACATCCAACCTCCAGCTGCCCTCCCTCAGCTCCAAACCATTTCCCTCGTCCTGCTGCCATCTCCCCTTGCACAGAGCTGACTCCCCTCCTGGCTGCAGGCTCCCTTCAGGCACTGCAGGCTGCACTGAGGTCACCCCGCAGCTTCTCTTCTCCATGCTGAACAAGCCCAGCTCCCTCAGCCTGTCTTTGTAGGGAGGTGCTGCAGCCTCTGAGCATCTTTGTGGCTCCTCTGGACCCTGTCCTTCTTGTCCTGGGGGCTCCAGACCTGGACACAGCACTGCAGGTGGGGCCTCACAAGGGCAGAGCAGAGAGGGACAATCACCTCCCTGTCCCTGCTGCCACCCCTCTGCTGATGGAGCCCAGGATACCATTTACTTTCCAAGCTACAAGAGCACACTGCTGGCTCACGGTCAGCTTTTCATCCATCAGGACCCCCAGGTCCTTCTCCACAGGGTTGCTCTCAAGCACTGCTCCTTCCATTCTGTACGGATGCCTGGGATTCCTCCGGCCCAGGTGCAAAACTCTGTCCTTTGCTGTGTTGAACCTCATCAGGTTCACCTGTTCCCACCTTTCCAGCCTCTCGAGGTCCCTCTGCACGGCATCCCTTCCTTCCATTATTTCATCCATGCTGCTCAGCTTGGTGTCACACAAACACTGGATGGTGGCATTGGGTAGGGATGCTGTGCTGGTGATGGAGCATGTTGTCGGTCTGTTCTACAGTCAAGAGGGCATAGAGTCCAAATTCAGTTGGTTCTTTAAAATTTTTGTGTATGTTGTTACTACTTTTTAATTAACCATCTCACCCTGTGTCTGTGAGCACCACAGTGGCCTTTGCTCCACACTTTACCTATTCCTTGGCCCATCAGCCAAAATATAAAACTGCTTCTTGACATGGGATCGTGGGGAGATAATACATGGTCATCTATCAGACCTCATCATCTTCATCCCTGCTAAAAGTGAAATAGAACCCAAACCCTTCCCAGCAGCTTTTTTTGAGCTGATGGTTTCTGTGTTCCCTAAGGCTGAAATATTCTGGTCGTGTGTTTTTGTATTTCAATTTTTCTTTTCAATTTCAGTTCCAGTAGAAACAAAAGAAGACACAGCGCTAGAAAACAAAGAGCTCCCTTCAGAGCAGAGTGTCACTGCTGTGGATGTGCCTGCAATGGAGCAGCGGAAGGAGGAGGCTGAGCAGAACCACATCCAGCACACGGAGCCCCCGCAAGAAGCAGCCCTGCGAGAGCCTGCAGGTAGAACATAAACAGCACTTTGCTTTTAGGAAGGAAATGTCCTCTGGGAGCCGCTCACCTTTTCCTGCTGACTGCTCTGCCACCTGAGCAAGCAAAAAAGGTTTTGCACCAATGAGCTGTGCGGTTCTTTGCATCCCTCAGAGGTTCTGCTTGCACTGTGCCTCTGTTTGCTGTGCTCCCTCTCTTCTCCCCTCCTTGTTCATGGCACCAAAAGCCCACGTGTGGCTGCTGCTATTGATTTATCACCACCACTGCCTTGTATCAGTTGTAGAGTACAGGAACTCGCCATCTTTTTGCCATTACCACCATTTTATTTTTAGGGTTGTTTTTTTTTTGGCATTAAACGAACCGTTAACTCTTATTGCAGTACTCCCAGTGAAGACCTCCTTCCAAATTGGATTTTATAATTAACCAAAGGAGAAGGTGATTTTTTTTTCCCTGCTCCACTAACGCAGCCCCTCCAGTGAGCCATCACTGCTTGCACGTGTGGCTGGAGGCTGATTTGTGGCCCAGGGCTCGCTGGCAGATGATGGATGCTCCCTTGAAGCGGTAGCTAAGGAAACCCGGTGCTGCTTAGAGCTGAGCACAGCAGATGACTTCTGCTTGCTCTGTGGGTGCTGGGGCCGTAGCTCCTTGCTGCCCTCCCCCCAGGCTCCTCTTCCCTCCAAAGCTCTATTTTTACATGATGGAAGGCTGCCCATAAGAGAGATAAGAAGCCTGTCTGTGATGTTGTGCTGAGACAACGCAGGTCCTTAATGCAGTCCTAGCGAGAGATGAGGTGTCCTTACAGGAACCAGTGCTCTTCAGTGGGGTCAGAGCACATATTGGCAGTTGTGCATTTTTAAACAGCACCGAAGAGTTTATCGCTAACAGTTTAAACTGTTTGCTGTGTAGAGACGCCTTTCCCAGCCCCACCGAGGACTTTGACCTCCTGCTGGAGAGCTGAAGTCACGTTTGCAACTGTACCTCTGTATTTGATTGCAGCCAATGCTTTGATGTTTGAGCAGGCTTCCTGTATTCCAGGTCCGCCTCCTGCACAAATGAGGCAAGCTAACAAACCGAGTGGACGCGGGGTTGGCCGAGCGCAGCCTGCCCTGCTGCCCACTGCAGATGGAGCAGAGGAGCACCCCGTAGGTCCCCCGCAGCAGAAGAGCTCTGAGCCTGGAGCAGAGCAGCGCTGTGCTGCAGAGCTGCCGTGCGCTGCCGGAGCTGCCCTGCATGGCACGGCTGCAGCCAGGAGGGCGGCGGAGCCTCTCCCAGAGCTCAGGCAGAGCTGCAGAGATGCGCCGCGGGAGAGCTGGGATATGGAAGGAGCTCTGGCCATGGGCAAGAAGAAGAAAAAGAAACCGAAGCAAAGGAGGAACCATCTGCCAAGAGCCGTGGAGTTCTGGGATGAAAACACGGCGGTCTGCAGAGCTCCTAAGAGTTCTCCGTTAGCTGTTGAGGTGCAGAAAGCAGCCGTTGGGCCCGGCGCGCATGCAGAGCTGTTGGTTGCCTCAGGAAACAGAGCTTCAGATGTGCCAAAGGATGCTGCAGTAATGACTGGGAGTCACATCCTGGATGATCCAAAGGGCCGTGTCGTGCCAGCGCCGGGCCGGCAGGGCACCAAGAGCAGCGCGCCGTTCAGATCAGTGCTGGATGAGAAAAACAGAGACATCACGAGAGCAGAGGAAATGAGAGCTGACAGCTCGATGGTGCAGTGCGAAGGGAAAGGAAAGGTGCCCTCAGAGCAGAGAGGAGAGGCTGAGGTGGGGGAGCCCATAGCAGCAGAGGTGCCAGCCACGTCTGTGGGAAGATTTCCTGATAGAGATGGGAAGAGGGAGGGTGGGGAGCCAGCGTGGGCTGAGCTGAAGGCATCTCCTTCAGCAGCCATCGATACAAGCAAGGTAGAAACTCCTTCAGAGATTAAACCTTCCCAAATTCTCCCTTCTGATAAAGGTAAGGATGCTAAGGGTGTACCTCCCAAGCACAGAGCACCCAGTGACACCAGCTGCGAGCTTCAGGCTTCCAAAGGGTCACTGGGAGAAGCAGCGCAGGAGAGTGGTGAGCAAAACAAAGGGCTGAGCAATGGATCCTTCCAGGCACCTCCTCCAGCCCCATCCACCCTGCTTCCCAACAAGCCAAGGGCAGCAGATGGAGCTAAGCTGGCATCCCCCAGTGAGCGCGAGGCCGTTGGCTTAAGTACTTCTGAGGGAGTACTGAAGAGCCCAGCAGATGCCACCAAAGTGTCTGTTACACCATTAATGGCTCAGAACCCCGAGGAAGGCTCTGCTCTGCAGAACAGGAAGGCTGATGGTTCTGAGCAGCCAGCTCGAATGGAAGGCAGAGCTGCTCCTGCTGAGGCAGCACACGGAGGTACAGCAGCGTATTCCCCTGACAGAAACAAAGGGAATGGGTTTATTGCAGAGGAGCAGCAGACTGGAAGAGACCTCGGTGTTGCACACGGGATGGACAGACCTAAAAAAAAGCGCAGTGAAGGGAAAGGCAGAAAAGTGAGAGGTTTCTCTGAGGGTCTGGAGGATGTGGGCACTGATGGAGTGAGGATGGGGGAGGTGATGAGGGAAAGGCCTTTCCCTGATAAAGGCAGGGAGGGAGGTTATTCTGCCAGGGGACACTGGGCAGACAAGCCCAAAAAGAGAGGTAACGATGGGAGGAGTAAAAAAGGAGAAAAAAGCTTTTTCCAGCAGCCTTTTGTGGAGAGTAAGATGGGCCTTAATAGCTCTCCTGACAGAGCTGGCACAGCTCAGGAGGTCAGCCATGAGAGGGGCTGTGTCACTGCTGTGTGCTTCCAGGAGAACACGTTGGATGTAAGTGCAGCACAAAGGCCCATTGAGGGAGTAACAGAGGAGCCCAGAGAAAATGCTGGGAAATGTGAGATGGCTGAGCTGGGGGCTTTGGGCCAACAGTTCCTTCCAGCGGGTAGGAGAGATGATACAAAGCATCTCGCCGTGGCTGACACCGTCAGCAAAACAAAGGAGGTCAATGTTGTGGGTGAGGGCAGAGAGGCTGGAGATGCTTCTCCAGGTGGATGGGTTGGGGTGGGTTCTGATGCAGACAAACGTAGGAAAAGGTGTAGTGATGGGAAAAGGAAAAGGAGTGAGAAAGGGCCTTCTGGGCTGACGGCTGTCCTGGACACTGGGGTGGGAGCTCTTCCAAGCAAAGAGAAGGGCACTGGGGAAACGAAGGCAATGGCCTCTGGGAAAGAGAAGGTGCCTGGTTCTGAAAGAGGGGTTTTGCTGGAGAACGTGGCAGCTGTAGCGAAGGAGGTGTTGGAAAAGCCCGAAGGAGAGGGTCAAAGTTCCTCTCATCAGCCAGTTCTTCCAGGCCATAAAACAGAGCCAGAAATAGGCGATGCTAATGAAACGTGGCGCAGTGCTAAGTGCAAGGAGACAGATGTCCATCCAGCAGAGCACAGGGCAGACACAGTGATGGCACCTGGTCCCACCGCGGAGATGGAGGCAGACAGACCTGAGGAAAAAGGCAGAGGGACGAAAGGCAGAGAGGCTGAGGGCGGCCGTGGGCAGTCTGTAGCACCAGGTCTGGGTATTATCCCTGCCGTGGGTGGAGAGGTGGGAAATGCTCAACAAGTTCAGCCTAAAGAGAACAATTTCAGTGCTTCAGTAGGTCTGCCAGGTGACACAAGTGATGCTACTACAGCAGCAGCTTGTGCTTTACCTCTGGAGCCAGAGAAGCTGAGCACAAGGGATAAAGAGAGATGCCAAGGGGCAGAGGTTGGCCCAGAGCTCCTCCTGGAGCCCAGCACAGGAGCGGAGTTGTGTCCTCCCCCTGGCAGCAGGGCAGTCAGCCTTCCTGGTGCAGAGCATCCTGCAGAGGTGGATCGCAGCTCATCCGAGAGATCTAAAAAGAGAGGTAGCGAGGGAGGAGGTAAAAAGCCCAAGGCTGGTCCTGAGCAGCCACCCGTGGGGCCTGAGATGGAGTCTGGGATGGAAGAAATGGGCTTTGTAGATGAGAACAGAAATATTAGTTTCCCCATCGGCCCTCAAACGCTTTGGGATAATCAGGGAAACCACGTGGAGTCCTTGGCCTGGGGGGCGCATGGGGGGCTGCCTTCAGCTGGAGTGGCAGTGGAGGAGAGCAGCAAGGAGCCCGGATCCGGCGATGGGAAGGAGGTGTGCAGCCAAGCACTGCCTGTGCAACCCATGGGTGTGGGGCACGAAGAGCCTGGGAAAGAGGGGCCAAAGAAAGGGGAGCATGGAGCCAAAGAGCGGTTGGAGGCAGATGCACCGCTTTCTTCTGCTCGTTCAGCACAGCGAGGCGTTCAGTCAAGAAAGGATGAAGTTCTGCTTTCTCCTGTGGTGAAGGCGGATGATAAAGGGACTGATAAAAAGCAAAGCGGTGCCAGCACTGCCTCTGCCCTTCCCCGGGAGGAGGTGGACGCACAGCACTGCCCGGCACCCAACGGTGCCCGAGGGGTGGGGGAAGAAGGAGGGGTCCCCTCTGGGGAGAAGGGTGCCGTGGCAGTTGGGAGTGGAGCGTTGCAGGCTGCAGTGGAAGGGCTGATGGGGAAGGACAGCGGGGGGAACGGCGTGGGTGCAGCCATGGAG
Source organism: Centrocercus urophasianus (assembly GCF_019232065.1). Lineage (NCBI taxonomy): Eukaryota > Metazoa > Chordata > Aves > Galliformes > Phasianidae > Centrocercus > Centrocercus urophasianus. Next base: position 4,850 of record NW_024885152.1, on the reverse strand, counting down.
AGCAGCCAGAGCCCGCCTGGGTGGGGAGCTGAAGTAGAGGCACCTGCTGTGGGTCCGACTGCTGCCCCAACATCCCACACCCACCCCGAGGATGGCGGCGACGTTCAGCGCCGAACCGCAGAAGGCGATGCTGGAGCAGCCCGCCCTGCTCAGGAACAAGAAGAACCCGACCCAAGAGCTGCCCCAGAGGCAAAGAAAGAGCGAGCGAAAGGCGCGGAGCAGCTGAAGGGCTACATGAGACCCACCAAGGCCAGAGGGCAGCCCGCGCTGCCGGCCCGGCCCGCTGCTCCGGATGGGGAGAAGCAGAGGCAGCTGAGAGGCAGCGCTGTGAGCCGGCCCAGGCAAGGCAAAGGTGTGTGCGTGTGATGGGCTGGCAGCAAAACCTGGAGCTTGCGTGCGAGCATCGCTGCTCGGCGGCATGACCACGTCACCTTAATCCTCGGTGGCACCAGCGAGCGGGGCATGAGCGGTGTGTTGGCTGATCCTAAAAGGCTGCTGGTTCTGCTTGCCTGGCGCACAGTGCTAATTCCCAAACCTTAAAAGATTCACAGTCTGGTCTGAGTTCCAGAACTCAATGATTTTTTAATTCGTTCCGAGTTGATTTTCCGTATAAATTTTGTAGCACTCTGAATTTTGAAGCAAACTTGCACTTCTCGGTGTTAAGTTCCATTAGCTTCTCCTCACCGGAGACCAAAAGTGGCATCCGTGTGGGATGCTGCAGTGAACCGTCGCCGTCACTGCGCAGCATCGGTGCCACCAAAGGGCAGGAGCTGCACATTCCCACGGCAGGGAACGTTCCCTCTCGCTGTCACGTTATGGGGTTTGGTTTTAATGCCCCTCCGGGCCAAGCGCAGCCATCTGCTCCCCTCCTGCAGCTGGTCTGTGGCTTTGCCTGAAGGCGCCTCGAGCATCTCTGTACAAAGCACCTCCTGCCAGAGCAACCACTGTGCTGGAGCAGAGCAGAACAGCAGAACCCCGCGCTGATGGGCTTTGGGACTCTCCGCTGAGGATGGACTGGAGGGGTTGGTGCTGTTTGCCTGGCTGCTGACCAAGGAACAGATGGCATTAATTTCACAGAGTGAAAGGAAGTTCCTGGGAACTTCAGAACGGAGACTGTAGTCACGATACAGATGGTGTGTCAAATAACACCCTGGGTTTTCTGCTCAGCCCGAGCCTTCCTCGGGAGAAATTGGTGTCTGGGGATCACAGAGGTCGGGTGCCTCATCCCCAATCCTTCTGCCTTGTCATCAGGCGTGGAAGTTGGGTCTGTTCCTGCAGAGTTCCTCGCTGCCAGTTTGCATGATGCAGTCACTAACTTAACAACCGTCGAGCTCGAGTGCGCCTTAACATGCTGGTCAGGTTGTGGAGAGGTTCTGTAATTTTAATGAGCGTTGCATAACCCAAAGTAGTTCTATTTTGGTGGAAGTGGTGTTCTCTGCATGAACTTGTGCCTGCAGAAGTAATGTTCTTTGGTGCATGATGCTACAAAATGGGAAAGCTAAAGACAGCGTCATCCTTTTTATAGAGATGTGTGTGTGTCTAACCTTTCCATCATCTGCTGGAAGTTGTTATTTTCCTTGCTAATGGGGTGCTGTCCTGGTAGGAGACCCATGCAAAAAAGGAACTGGAGGAGCACATCAGGTAAATGCAGGTGGTGCAGCAGGGGCTCTTCCATTTCCTTCTGCTGCTGCTCAGTGAGTGGCAACAGGGCAGCGATGCCTGAGCTGAGTCCCCATGTGGAGTATGAGGGGTGTAGATTGCCTTAGGCTGCATCAGAGGATGAGTGAGGGCATGCATCACTTGAATGCAAGTCAGAAATGGAAATCAGGGAAGGGAAAGTGTTGAGATTCAAGACCGTGAACGTATGTGCTGCTTTGCTGGATAGAGAAGGAATTGAAGAGAGCCAAGAGATGGTATGGTTGTCCAAACGTTTATGAGGCTGATGGGCCGTGGGCTGTACATGCTGATGGGGTCAGGGGTTGTACTCAGCAATGGGGCCATGGGTTGTGCTTGATGGTGGGGCCATGGGATGTGGTTGGTGATGGAGCCAAGGTTTGTACTCACCAGTGGGGCCGTGGTTGATGATGGGGCTGTGGGTTTTACTTGGGTAGTACTTGCCTTCTACCTGCTGCTTCATTCTCCTGTTAAGATACTCAGCAGACCATGGGCAGCACTCTGTGTGTTAGGTGGGACTGTGAAGCTGACACTTGGCAACATCTAACAGAGAATCGTAGAATAACACATCCTGAGTTGGACCATCTGCACACGGGAGCTGCTTTGTTGCCCCAGGGGGCGAACAGTGATGCGTGACCAGAATAATGTGGATATTCTGGACAATCTTCTGCTGAGGTTTGGTAACTGAAATCTCTTCAGAGACAGGCTGAAGTCTCACACTGTGTTCTAGAATAACAGGACGGCGCTCCAAAATGCATCAGCTCCTGCATGAACTGCTAAAATAGGTCTGGGCTCGGTGATACGGCTCCCTGGGGAGCCATGGCAACAGTGATGCTGCAGATTTCTTGCTGATGAAGTTGTGTGTCGTGGATTAACTCTCCCTACAAACTTCTGTATATATATATTTTTAATATTTTTTAATTTCAACAGCGATTTAAAGTGAGGAAACATCAGGATGTAGCTCTGTTCGTGCAGTTTGAATTTGATCTGTTGTGCATCTTTTGCATCTGTTTCGGCCTCTTGTTTTTGTTGTTGCCAACGTAAGAGCTGCCCCAGATTCTTCTGCAAAACTGCTTTGTGCCCTTGGATGTTGGGGGCAGCTGATGATCAGAGTTCAGTGCTTCCACAGTCTCCACTCATCCCTACAGGGGCTGCAGTTCTCCTGTGGGACCCCAGGCTGTAATTGGGTTTGTCCTAATGAGGAACGGAACGCGCTGGGCTGCCACCTCTGTGCTTGGGGACGTGTCCTTAACAACAGAGCTGCTCTGTAACGGTGCTTTCTTAACTATCAGGATAACATCACACCACGTTAATGAAGCCATGGGTTGTGCTCACCTGTGGGGCCATGAGCTGTGTTTGATGATTTGCTAATTATCCCAGGTAGTTGTAGGAGGTGGAAGCAAGGCAATGGCACCAGCCAGTTCTCCTGTCAGCCCTAAACGTGTTTATGAAGCAACAAGAGAACTTTGCTCTTACCTCCTTTTCCTCCAAAAAGCACCGGTGTGTATTCAGTTCTGTTCACGGGGATATCAGTTCCAGTGTTAATGAAGAGGTGAATATAGAAGGCAATGTAGCAGGCTGCTAGGGATCCAGAGGCCCCTCTGTGTGCTGTTTCTCAGTTTGTAGCTCCAAAGGTGTTCCTATGAGGATGTGCTCCTGTAAGGTTGTGTCCCTGCAGGCACCCAAGGGCAGGGGGTGGGCTCTGAGCACCGATGGGGCTGTGGGTGCCCCTGTGCACTGCATGGAGTGGGACCAGGTGGCCTTTAAGGGTCCCTTCCGACCCAAACCGTGCGATGGTTCCGTGTGCAAGCTCCAAAGTAAACTGCAGTTGTGTGGATGATGCTGGGGGGTCAAAACCAGATGATCATTGTGGTCTTTTTCAACCCAGGCCGTTCTGTGATGTTTGAAGACTCCTCCCAGCCTCACTGTTGTGTTCTGTTCCAAGTGGAATTTGAGCTGTGGACGTCCTGTCCTGGAAGCAGTCAGCCTGTGCTGAGCGTGGCTCCACGCCTCGTGGTTCAAAGCTGTGATGGCTGGATGCTGAGCGTTCTGCTTCACCTTTGTATCTATCAGACAGGTTTTGTGGGGGATAAATGAGGAGGGCACGCTACAGGTCCTGCCTGTGTGGTGAAAGTGTGGGGGTCCCAGCAGGTGTGTGAGCTCACAGCCCTGCAAGTGTGCCTGGCAGCGGTGTGTGAGGGATGGGGCCGGTCAGCCTGATCACCAGCTGTTATTGGTAATGATGCTTAATTAGAGATGATGTTGGTTGGAGACGCTGGCAAGGAGGAGCTCATCCTGGAAAGCGGTGTTGCCTTAGAAACCGGCGCAAAGGACTGCACAGAAATGATTGTGTTGGATTAGAAAAAAAAAAAAGGAAAGCAGCAAAGGCATTAGGAGGGATCAGTAATAGCTTCAGGAGTGGAGCAAAAATAGAAACACTGTGCTGATCCATCTGCCAGGGCTGGGAGCCGCGGGGCGGGCGCTGCCATCAGTGCTCCCAGCCACGGAGTGCGGCTGCATGGTGAGATGTGGAGCAGTTGGAGGCCTTTGGAGGGACGTGGGACATCTTCCCTGGGGAGTCCTCCCCTCCAGGGAGGGCATCAGCACGTGTGGGACCCTGCAGGGCACGGTCCCAAGAGCTGCACTGAGGCCTCCCCCACTCCTCAGCTCCCACCATGGGTTGCGCCGCCATTTTGTGTCGTATTCTCGACAAGGAAGATGGTGGAGAACCACGTGGGTGGGGAAATCCCAGATTTGGTGTTTGAAGAGTAATAACCCTTCCTTAAAGGGTGAAAAAGCAGTGGGTGGGTTTCCTGTCCAGCAGTCTAACACCCTGCTGGTCCAACAGATCTTAGCAGGAGCCCTGCCCCACATGAGGTGGTTCTTTCTAAAGCCCTCCAAGGCCTCTTACTGTCTGGCCATCCCCCCATCCTTTCCTGCGTATCTTCCATTCCCAACACTGTTTGTGCTATAATGATGAAGAAAACAAAAACTTTGCAGAACTTTTTAGGAAGAATGGGGACCAAAGCTCTGGAATGGGGCTGCTGGCCCCGCGCTGTGTGCATTGGCCAACTGGTTCTTGCTAAAAGCTGAGCATTGTGGATGAGAAGGGAGGTGGTAGGGGCACCGTACAAAGACAGGCTGAGGGAGCTGGGCTTGTTCAGCATGGAGAAGAG
>NW_024885151.1:4668-54784 GCF_019232065.1 Centrocercus urophasianus | reverse complement strand
GCCTCTCCTCTCCTCTCCTCTCCTCTCCTCTCCTCTCCTCTCCTCTCCTCTGGAGGATGGTGGCTGAGCCTCGCTGCAGGCTCTTCTCCTAAGGCTTTGTGCCTGATGTGCAAATCAAATCACGAGATACAGGTCCAGGATGCTGCCCTGCTCTGCTTCCTCCCTGCCTCCATGCATAAAGCAGTAACAAGACCCCCATTCTCGGGGGACAAGGAGTGCTTGTGTGGCTGTGGGCCCGCCTTGGCTTGGGGCTGTGTTCCCACCAGCTCACACACCCAGTGGAGCAGCACACATGTGTGCCGTGCAACATTTTCCCTTCCTGCCTTTGAAGATGGGGAGGGAAAAAAAATATCAAAGGGAAACGAATGAAATCATGTTCACTCTGTTTCCTTCTGTGGAATTCATCAGCCTCTGTAGGAGTGGCCTTAAATGGGTCCTCTGCAGAGCCAGTTTTGGGTTGGCAGAGGAAGGAGCTTTAACTGCTGTCCCTTTGGAGCAGTAACCCTCTGCTGGAGCGTCATTGCATGGCGGCACTGCCCCCAGGGACATCCACGCCACAGCTGCTGCAGGGAGGCAGCTTGCAGGGCCACGGCTCTGCTGTGCCAGACATTCCCGTCCTGCTTGGGAACAGAGCCTCCTCCTTGGTGAACACCGAGAGGAGGAAGCATGTCGTAAGGATAAGGGGCAGGAAGGACCAATGAAGATGCTTTTCCTCCAATGCTGCCATCCTCCATGCCAGCTGTGCCCCTCCTCATCATACCTGGTTTTGATCCAGGAGCACGTGGCACAGCATCAGCCTGGGATGGATGGGCACAATAGAGCCCATAACCTCCCAGTGTCCCAAAATGTCCTCCTGCCACCCCATGGGCTGTCTCCATCCCGCCCATCTGCATCCATCCTATCCTGTCGTAACAACATACGCAAGCGAGGACCAGGGTGAGGCAACTAAGCCCATTTTCCTCTCTGACTGAATTTCGCCTCTAGGCTGGCTTTAACAGCCGAGCAATGCTCCATTTTTCCTCACAAAGCCCCTTTGAGCACAATCTGGATGAGTTCCAGCCTTGCTTCACGCCCTGGAGCCCCTTGGTGCCCTTCCTCCAACATTCCCCCTCCCTGATGAGTGCTGCTCCAAGCCATGAAGCAGCAGATTTGCTTCCGGCACACCCCATCCCTTGCCTCCATACAGACCCAGGGCTTCTCTCTCAGGTGGAAGCGCTGTGCCTTAACGCTGCGGGATCCCAGCATTCATAACAAAACCAGAGAATCATTTGAGGTGAAAGGGACCTTTAAAAGTCATCTAGCCCAACTCTCCTGCCATGAAGGACAAGCAGAGGCAATCTTCAATTCTACAAATAAACTTCTGGAGTGACATTTAGAAAAGCTCTTCATCCAGAAGCATCTCCAAAGTGCTTTATAAACTTCATTAATGGACTCTAAATCTGATTCTCAGTACGATCCTGAAGCATGGAAGTATCTTTGTCGACTGAAGAAATACTGCATGTGTGAAGATTTGTGCCCCAGCGTACAGAGAAATGCAGTGACTGTTCACAGAAACATGGCCAAAAGGGAGAGAGGTAAAGCAGATGGCTTGGTGCTGAGTTAGGGATGATGACACTGGACTCAGTGTCTGCTTTGTGAGGGAACTGCTCATGAAGAGCAATGCCTATTGGGTTGGGGACCTCACCTTGTGCAGGCCAAATGGTGCTGAAGGTGCCCAGTGCCTGGTGGCCTGGGAGCAAGACTCTTACTCAGCATTGTTCAAACACCACTACCTGATGGACCCAAAGAAGGGAAAAAGACAAGTTTGATGATTGTGATGAGCCTTACCGGTGTCAGAGGAGGGCACGGCCTTGGTGAGAATGCTGTCAGTGATGGTGCCTTGCACGTTAAAGGCAAACACCAGCGGCACCACGATGATGCAGTAATGCCATATGGTCTTCATCAGGGCCTAAGTGACAAGACACAGTGGAACATGGATCATCAGAGAGCACAGAGAGCAGCTTTGCAGCAAGAAGCAATACAGAAAACTATCTTAAGTCAAATCTATGACTTTTAGGTAAATTGTGGGAGACACAACTGATTTGTGATGGTTCCATTTTGGCCATCTCAAGGTCTTCCATCCTTTTTCTTCTAGCGCTTTCCCCACACTTTCCTTTGATTCCCACCCTTTTATCACATTTCCCTTGTTTTCTTTGGTTTTCACTTATCTTCCCTTGTTTTCAATTCTTCACCATTGTTTTCACCTGTTTATCCATGTTTTTCCTCTTCTTCGTTTCCTATTTTCCATTGTTTTCCCCTATTTTCCCCTATTTTTCACTATTTTCAACTGTTAGCTCATTTTCCCATTTTCCTTTCTTTTTTTCCACTGTTTTCCCTTGCTTCCCCCCCTTTTCCCTTGTATCTAACTCTTTACCCTTGTATTACGTGATCTTTCCTTGTTTTCTCTTGTATTTCTTTGCTTTCCCTGATTTTTCTTTGCATTCCATTGTTTTTCCATTTTTTCCTTCTTTTCTGCTGTTTTCTCCTGTTTTCTGTTGTATTAGCTTTATTTTCACTGTTTACCACCGTTTTCTCCTATTTTCTACTGTTTTAACCTGTTTGCTCTTGTTTTCCCATTTTCTCTTCTTTCTCCACTGTTTCTCCTTGTTTTCCTCTCTTTTCCCTTGTATCAACCTGTTTACCCTTGCTTTTCCCCGTTCACCATGGTCTTCCCTTGTTTTCTACGGTTTTCCCTGGATTTCTTTGCTTTCCCTGTTTTTTTTTCCTTTGCATTCTCTCATTTTTGCCTATTTCTTTTCCCTTCTTTTTTTCCTTCCTTTCCAATATTTTTCCACCATTTGTGTGCTGGGAATCATTCTAAGGATGCAGCACAAGGAGCAGCCCCTGCTCTGTAATCTAGCAGTATATTCTCCAGCACTGCCGTGGGTATTTTTAGTGTCTGGGAATTAGTGACATCCCCGTGCCCTCCCCCAGGACTCTGTCTCTTGTCCAAGTCCTAAGGAGACGTTCTGCAGCAGATGCATGCAGTGTACTTCAGGAAGCCTCCATTACTTATACAAAACAGCCTAGAGAAGGCATTTCAGTTCATTATCATAAGTAATTAAAACCAAACTAAGCTTGTCAAAATAAATGAACCTGGAGCATTATGTAATACCATACCTTTGGGATTTCTAATCCTGTTCTTCTGCTTCCTTACTAATAAATTCATCAAATTCAGTAATCTGGAATAGGTCTTCCGGCCATGAGGCGCACATTAACGAGCATAATTAGGGAGAGTAATGATTTTGTTATTGCACATATTCTTAGTGAAGACATCCCTCCAGCTGTTTAATACTTAAAACAAAAGTGGTGAGGATCCCTCAGCGGCGGAGCTGGAGCGGCTCTCAGCCCTGCTGGTCAAATAAATAGATTTCTCTGGGGCATGAAAAGGAAACTCCTGCTTCCTTGCAAGTCTCTGCCCTCACCCGCGTCTCAAGGTGTGTTATTGTGGCTGGAAAACAACTCAGTCACTGGCCAAGCTAGAACTTTCATTCTCTGGGATTCTTGCTCATAAAATCTGGTCTGTGCCTCTTGGCTACAGAAGATGGAGCAGCCCAGAGCCATCGCTAACTAATGACTTGGAAATAGCGAGGTTTATTTCTAGTTCCCCTCTGGACTCATACATGGCAAGGTTTCTCTCCTCGGAGGGGCACTTTACCTATGTTTTGCTTAAGAACTAGGAATTCCTGCTTAGGGAACTGAAGAACAAAGGCAGAGAAGCGGGTATTTGGTACATAAACATCCAGACAGGGAGAGAGTAAGTCCTAGTTAGGGCAAATGTCATTGCAGGACAACACAGCAGTGGTAGGAAAAAAAAAAAGGCAGTGATGATCCCCCTCCTTCTAAGAGCGTCCTCACGGGCTGGAGACTGAAGGAAATAGCCAGAAAGAGCAGACCCAGGGCTGAATGTCTTGGGAAATATCTTCTCGCTGCCTTAGGAGGATTGGGTCAGGTGAAGTGTACTATTGGTCACCCACCCTCAGCTGAGCAGAAATCAGCCTTCTCCACCAGTGCAGATCTGGGAGAATTGCCAAGGCAGGGAAGGCAGATCCTGCAGTTTCAGCAGCTGGGCTCAAAAGCCAGTGCCTGGGAACCAGAGGGCAGGAGGGAGGGAGGATGGGGCATAACTATGCCTTAGGACAAAGCAAAAGACTTCCGTCACATCCTTTATAAGGACTCTCTGCTCAGTGGGGCCAGCAGCTGCATCTGCCTATGAATAGCTCTCATGGGACGTCATTGCTGACCCCTGTCCTCAGGCCGTGCTGTCAGGATGTCCACAGTCCTCCAGGCATGGTGTAATTGTCAGCTCTCAAACCAACAACTTCCCTTCCCCGCTTTCCCTTTTCTACACAGCCACATTGGCTTCATGTGTCCCTCCACCACTGGCTCTGTGGTGGAAAATGGGAATTACTCTTTCCAGATCATCCCATCCCTTGGGCAGCATTGTTGGTTGCCGCAGTGTTGCTGGTAGAGCTGCCCCTGTCAATGGGATTTCCCAGTTGACTTCTGAGGCTGCTTCTCACCCATCCAAACACAAACGGTGATGGGTAACACCAAAACAGAGGAGCTAAGCTATTTCCTTGCTACCTACTTCCCCAAAAGCTCTAAGCTTGGAGGAATTAGTAAAACAAAGCCAAAAAGTTGAGACAACATCCTCAGCTGTCTCAGGGTATAGCACAACCGCAATGGTTTTCCTCCCCATAATCTGCATTTACTTTCTGGGCAGTTCAGGAAATGGGGCCACTCGAGGACGGAAGGCAGGACCTCTGTGCAAATCCAGTGACTCAGGACGGATGCATGGGTTTCTGTGCGGGATTATTGCTCTGTAATCCCTGCAGCTATTACTCACGCAGCTCCTTATCGTTGTCGAACGCTGTGTGTTTGCAGAGGCCCAGCTCGGCCAGCTCCCCCCAAGCACAGCTTGGCAAAGCCATGGTGGCACTGCCAGTGACAAGTAGGCTCTTTGCCCACCTGCAAACCATGATGGAGGAATGCCCCTTGGATGACTTCTCCGCAAATCTTACCATGCCCAGCCCCACGCCAGCGAAGATGAAGATGCTAAGCTTGAGCAGGGTCTGCTCCGTGCAAAGGCTTGTGAGTTTTCCAATCACTAGGCCTTGGACAACCTGAGGAAGAAGCGCATAGGCAGCATCAGTCCTGCTTATATTGATGCAAACAAGCTAAGAGTGCAAATAAACAAGAGAAAATGCATTGTTTCCTTGCTTTCCTGGGAAGAGAAAAAGGGACTTTACTGTTGCATTTAATGACTTGAAGACATTCACCATGATTTTGAACATTTTATATCTTAGTGATAAGCCAGATGATGATCTCTCTACTGAGTGATGCTTGCATGAGCTTTTCGTCACTCCTCAATCAACAGTGTTGACTGAAACTACTTAAAGGCACCTGTTGATAAAACTAAATTTTTTAACTTGAGATTTTCCTTGTGAAATCACTTGGTGAGATCTTCTAAAGCAGAACCACACTACTGTATGCAGAGGAGAACACCTCCTCTCCTGGACCTTCTCTTGCCATTATTTTACACTGTAACTACACAAATTGAGCAGTTCATCATTTTATACAGGAAACAAGAATGACAGAGATGCTAATATCCAGACGCAGCAGTGCAAGCAGGCACAAGAGATGGGGAACTGGTTTTGCAGATTTTAAGCAAAAACCAGGGGAGAGGGGGTGGAAAGGAGGAGTAAAAATGTAAATCCCAAGGAGTATTTGTCTTTTACATAGCTTTGGAGAGCAGCCTAAAGAAAAACTTGGTGCTCAGATTTGACTTGGACCACTACTATGCCACACTCAGCCTTACTGTGTTAATCCTAAGGGAGGAACCCAAAATCCACCAAATGGAAACTGGTGCAAAATAAATAAGGAAGGAAGTTATTAAAAAGAAATGTTAATTTATGGCTAACTATCCGGGAGAAAAAAGAAAACAGAGTATAAATGCTAAAACAAGAACAAATGGTAAAAAGCAAATAGCAACAGGGTGAAAATATAATAAAGTTGACTTAAAGAGCAATAGGTACCATTTGAATATTTCTTCCACAAGCTACAACTTAATGAAAAATCTCACAACGAACCCCTTAGTTTTCCCTCAGAACACAAGCAAATTTTGACACAGGGACACATCTGCCATGCAGAAATTTGGGTTCCCAGAACATGCTTTTCCTGCTGTTCCCTGTCCCACCCTTGGGCAGGGCTGAGGAGCTCAGCTCATGTGTGCGACAGTGGCACGAGGCCCACATGGCCTTCCCAGGCTGTGCCACCCACCTGGTATGCTTGGGGACTGTACATTGTGAGGCTGGGACATGGATGGGGTGACCTGATTCATGTGGGACGCATGCCCTGCCATGGACATGGGCCAGGTGGGAGGAAGAGTAGGCCAGCCCTGGTGGCTCCTACTCGATTCAGGTGGGTGGAGGAGGTGCTGAGTCACGCTTCATTAAGCTGAGAACTCACAAACGAAGCAGCATCATTAACATCTTGCAGCCTCTCAGTCCCTCCTGCCCAGGCTACGCCAAGTCACAGGATGGGGCACAGCCCGCCCTCAGCGTGACTCCGCTTGGCGGTGGCATCACCCAAACGTAGCTTGGCTCTGCCCCTCCAGAGGGAAGGTTTCTCAATTTGCCTGGGCTTGAATGGTACATTTAACTGGGATTCACCATGAGGTGCAGCCTGGGCCCTGCCCGTCCTTGAGTCACAGAGTATATCATCAAGGGAAGCCTATTCGGATCACCATGGGAGCGGCATGCATCAGCCCACGTCACTTGCTTTCAGGCCACACAACCATCCTTGGGCAATATGGACCCCAGCCTCCCGAATGCTTACTGGGCCCCCTCAGCTTTTGCTGCCCATTCCCAGTGTGGTTATACTGCCAATGTATCCATAAGCCACAAAGACCCATCACACTGAGTTTGGACTCTATTTACCTGCATCTGAATTTAGATGCTGGAAATAGTTCTGGTTGCTGGGCACTCAAGAAACGTTTCCAGCCCCAGAAATGAGATCTGAAAACCCATCACCTCCAGCAGAGATCTTTCCTGAGCCATGTATAGAATTACAGAATCATGGAATCAGGGTTGGAAAAGATCACTAAGATCACCTAGTCCAAGCGAATAAGCTCCCTAAACCTGCAGAGAAAGAAGAAGAGGAAGAAAAACCTAGAAAAGTGGGGATGCTGGAGAGAGTTCTGGGTTTTTTCCTTGCTTGCAGCCTCCACTTGGGCTCCCACAGGCCATCCCTACTGCAGTTAATCGCAGGGATGGTGCTTGCTTTGTAACCTGACCTCCTTTGAAGTGCCGGGCAGAGATGGTGTACCTGGCTGGAATGTGTTCTGTCATCAATAAACAAAAAGGAGAGGAAATTGTTTGCAAGTGAAATAACAGGCACTGCCCATGGCTGTGTACACGTCGCAGGAAAAACCAACACATTTTTTCCCCTTCTCCTTCTATCAAGGCAAATAAGTTCTCCTGATGAATGCAGAACAGCCAAATCTCCCTGTCTTTCTGCTGGCTTAGCCCTAGTGATTCCTTCCACTAGACTAGGTCAGATGCTCATGTAGAAAACTACCTCTGCTATCACCTCATCCAATAGAGCTCCTCTTCACCCGGGAGAGCCAATGTGCTGATATCAGCAACAACTCTCCTCAGTCCCTTACAGAGTGGAGGAGGTTTTTGCTGTTTGAAAGTTTGAGGTGTTAGTTTTTGACAGACCTTTCAGCAGAGCAGTTTCCCTGCTGCATGGGACCAGCATTCATCCCCAGGTAGTTACGCAGAAAAAATTTAGGTCCGTAGAATCATAAAATCATTTGAATAGGGACAGACCCTACAAACTGTCTAGTCAAACTCCTCTGCAATTAACAGGGACACCTACACTAGATCAGGTGCTCAGAGCCCTCTCCAGCCTGAGTTTGCATGTCCCCAGGGATGGGACATCCACTATTTCTCTGGGCAACCAGTGGTTGCCAGTATCTCACTGCCCTTATTGTTAAAAACTTCCTTACATCCAGTCTAAATCCTTCCTCTTTTAGTTTGAAACCATTTCCCCTTGTCCCGTCAAGCCCAGCAGATGTCTGGCTGGTCCTCCACTTTCACCTCTGGTCAAGGGACAGGAGACTGTTCCTACAGACTCTTTCAGAAGCGCTCACTGAAAAAAGCAGAGGGCAGAGCCCAGCAACAAGACCTCTATTTCCAGCCTAGAAGTTCCCAGGGCCAAAGTGGTGCTGGATGGCAGAACCACAGCTGGTTACAGGTTGGGGAAGACCTGAGTGGGCACCAAACAGTGGGGACCGGTCCTGCTGGGCTGAAAGGGTTACAAAACCATGCGCTGGTCTGGGTGGAAGAAGGAGGAAGTTATTTTATGGAGACTGCAACGCCAGAAAGAACATGAGAAGTCATTCACGCCTTACAAGAACAGAAGGTGTTTGGGCTGCAAGGAGAGTAGATGGGGAGGGCCGAACTGCTGAGCCAGCACTTGGCCTCACAGGGCAGAGGCAGCGTGTGTTTTGCAAACTGCAGCCTAATCGCCTGCCTTCTCCCCACCTCCACCCCCCTGCACACATCTAAATCCTTCAAAGCAAGGAAACTGGAGAACTTTCTGTTTGTTGTTGCAAGGTCCTTTCACGGAGTGGGTTTTCCCCCCAGGCGAATCTGGCTGTAATTAAATCCCTAGCTCTTTAATCATCCCTCTTGCTGCAGAGAGAAATAAAAAAGCAAGAGGGACAGGCTGGTGATAAGATGATAGGCAATGTAAATCTCTCCTCCAGGAATCTCTCTCATCTTTCCAGAATCGCTTGGTACAAACTTGTCCCTCCAGAAGCTGCATGGCTGGAGGTGGGGTTTGTACAACAATGCCTATTAAGCTCAGTAAACAGAACAGATGTCTTATGATTTCTCGGTCCTCAGGGTAATAAACACCTACCCCTTTGTCCCACCTTCAGTTTTTGTTTTGTGTGCTTTACGAAAAAAAAAAAAATCCTTACAGGAAAGTTCCTCCTGTCCATGCCTGGAAATCTGAGCATCAGATGTGACTTCATATTCTAACCAGGGACTGCAGGTATTCCCCTTGCCTAATCCTCTGGCAGCTTTTCCCAAACACAAGTATTACATCTGGAAGTCCTCCATGCCATTGCGTTCCCAACTCCAAGAAAAGATGGAGCTTAGGTCGGCTTCTGGCTATTATGCAGTTATTTTAAATGTTACGTGACTATGAAATTAATCGTTCTCTGGAGGAAAAATGAATGACATCCCACACTCCTCCTAGGCACTCAATAAGAGGGAGATTTTGTCCACACAGGCCCTGGGATCACAGCTCTGGAGGACAAAAGGCACTACATCCCTGATGGGCTCTCAGACCTCTCACTGGAGACCCTCTGGTGAACAGACAAAACTGCTTCAAACATATCACAAGCAAAGGGGATTTCTGCAGAGCAAGGCACTGCACTCCTCCTACTCCCTACCTTCCATCCTCATTTCATTGTTTCCCATGAGAAATCTCCTCCTGCCCACAACCAGCCACACACTGTTGGGGTGCAGAGTGTGATTCACCCTCTCTGCTTTCTGCTTCTCCAGCACCATCCAACCTTCCCTTCCCCAGGTTGCTCCCAGACTGCCCCATATCCTCTGCTATCAGAAGATGCTCTTTGCCTAACTGCAAATAGGTGCAGCTGATGGTTTCTCCCAGGTAATCGTTAAATAGATGCATAAGCTTGGGCCACTCAGGTCTCCCAGACCACCTTTTGGAAGTGAGATGCTCACAGATGTCCTCCATCTGCGCCGGAGACAAAGCCCTCACCTTCCAAAGGGCAACTGCTTCTGTGCTGATCCCCCTACACAACAAGGACCTGGGGATACCCACGGCAAAGTTCTTGGGTTGCCTATCTGAAGGTAGACAGGTTGACTCAGTGAGATTCCACATCTGCTCTCTAGGCTCTCTGCAGCTGGCTTGAAGGGTGAGAAACTCAAATGCTGGTGATGCGTTGGCTGCCTCTCACTACAGCAGGTTAAATGAGGCTGAGAAGTTGAAAAATTAGGTTAAGCAATTGGAGTGTAACACCCCCAGGGCAGGAGAGGAAAGCAGGAATCACTGTCCCTGGAGATGTTCAAAAAACATGGAGATGTGACCCTTAGGAACATGGCTCAATGGGAGTGGTGGGAATGGGTTGGGATTGGACTGGATGATCTCGGTGGTCTTCCCAACCTTAATGATACTATGATTCTATGAAACCTGTGCAGCTCTTGAGCCCCTTGGTGGCATGTGCTGAGAGCAGGAGGCTGTGACTATGCCCTCCTGCCCTGTAGACCAGATCTGGGTGCTGCGTTCAATGTCCACAGGGATGTTTGGTGTAAACAGGATGCAGCTCACTCTTTATTTCCCCTTTTCACTTCTCCAACAGCCACACCTATCTTTAAAGGCCCTCAGATGTGGCCCATTTCCAGCTGCAGGAGGAGGGGGGCAAATGAGAAGGGGCTCAGAGCAATCTGGAGAAAACCTCCTGCAATATTCTATAGAAGGGCAAACTGAGGAATGAGAAATCAGAGCTGAGGATCTGCTTGATGAAATGCATTGAAAAGAACATTATATTTGTTATGAATAAAGCTATAATTTAGCAAGCGAAGTGGGGAAGCCAGTCAGCAGATACTAATCACATTCACCCACCTTGTCGGGTGGAATTTGCTTGCACCCTAATCTGCATTTTTATCTCCTGCAGTATCAGTGTGCTGCACAACAGAGACAAACACACCTGAAAGGCCAACTGAGGAGCGATGGAGGCTGCAGCCCTGGGGTGGGACAGAGCCACTGCAGTACATCTCCTGCATGCACGTCCCACCAGTGTGGTCGTAGCAGAAAGCTCCCGTAAAACATCAGCTCAGCCACTGCCTTTGAGGCAGGCTGTTCCAACCAGAGTCCTGATCAGAAAGTCAGGACACAAACCTATGCCTGGACTACAAACCTCAAAGCACCACCCTAAAAAAGTGAATTTTCTTTGTAACTTACAACTGCTTCACTCCTGCATTTCTGAAGTCCAGAGCCACATGCTGTTGAACAGAATGGACAGAAACTGCATGGCAAGATGAAAGTGAGCTGCCTGGCTGACAGCAGCCAATTTCTGTGCCAAACACCTGGGGCAAAGCCTCCCCAGTAAAGCAGATACTGCACCTGAGTCTGGAGGCACTGCTGGATCACATAGCGTGGCTATGGGTATGGTTGGCACTATGGGATGAAACCCAACTCCTGGAACTGTGGGAAGGGCCAAGTCCCTGGCTTGCACTGACATCTGATTACTTGCTAGGGAGAAAAGTGAAGGCGGCCTTCCAGGACCGTGTCCATTTGTAGGGCTCATTGGTGCAGCACGCCAGGTAACCTTATCTACAGCAGTTTCAACCAAACAAAGCTGGGAAACAGCAGCACGAAGACAGACAGAAATCCCAGACCCAGCGGCACCATTCTGGCTCTATCGATCAACACAAAGCTGTCCCTTCCAGGTTGCACAAGGATCATTTCACCTTTGTTGCTATAATCACCCATGATACCCAGCTTGAAACAACAACAACATAACCATGCAGAAATCCCCAATGTGATTTTCATGCAGACATATATCGTAGGGATCAGAGAATCACTAAGGTTGGAAAAGACCTTTAAGATCATCTAGTCCAACCATCAGATTCAACTGGTATATCTACATAAAGAGTTCTTAAAGTGCTCTCTACATTCAAAGGGGGAAAAAGGCTTCAGAGGACAACTCTAAGGCTTGAATGCATCCTAGAGACTCTGGTCTAGGAGGTGGCACATGAAGACTAATGTAGAGCAGGCCTCCATGAGACCTCATATTTGGGCCAGATGCGTGCTATGGGAAGCAGCTGCTGATCACCTCACTTGCAGCAGCAAAACTGGTTTCCTTCCCAATGCAAATGACAGCAAGTGTGAAGCACATGAGACTGAGGCACAGACCACCAAACATCCCCCTCCCAGAGCAGCAACAGAGAAGGTTGCCCAGATCCAGAGGTTTGACCCCACTCATGGATGCACAACCATGCCTATTGGCTGCTCTGCTAGGGTGTGAGACCAACACAATGCCAGATCCAGATCACAAGGGACTAAAATTGCTATTTCACAGATGGGGAAATCCTCTGAATCACACAGGAACTCTGCGGCACTGCCCAGGAAAGCAAGGCATTCTAACAAGACCACCCTCCTTCAGGATATTGCTTGCCTTGCATTCCTGCCTTCCGTTATAGCCATCTGTTGCTCTTCCTGCAGAATTATTAGCCTCTTTCTCCAAATAACACAGCACCATTATTTTGGGCTGCTCTATCACCATTATTTTTGGCTGTGCTATGACATAATTCAGCTAATTTTTCACTCTTGTCCATTTTGCCAGTCTCCTGTGTTCCATAGCCCATCTTCTTTTTTTTTTTTTTTTTTTTTTTTGAAAGTACAAGCTTGCTGCACTAGTTTCCCCACAGTTCTCCACAGAAGGAACGAGTCCTTCCTCTACACTGAGGGCATCTGCAAAAATGCCAGTAAATGCACCCACCTACCTACACAAATTCACAGGTGCTACTAAGCAAATGTAAATGAGCTAACCTACAGAACTGAAAACCTTGTAATTGAGGCCTGTTAGCTTCAATGTAAGTTTTGTTGCAGGAACCAGGATGACATGCCAGTCATTGGAAATCTTGGCTCCAAAGCTTAAAGATCCACAAGAAGTGACAAGGGGAAAGGTCTCCAAGACATTGCTCACTCTACTTGCTTTCCATTCCAAGGAACAGAATAAATTTGGAGGCACTTTAATTTTTTGAAGCTGAATTACACAAGGCAGAGCTATGAGTGTATTTATGATCTGTGTGTCAATATTATGCCTGGATTTGGGAGAATATGTGCAAAAATGTGGCAAGGTACACATCAGACAGCAGTATGGCACTTCACTTACCATCTGAAGGACACCAAAATATGACATCAGGTATCCAGACTCCACTGCTTCCAACCCAAAGAACTCAATCGAGATGATGGAAAACATAATCAGGAACAAACCTAGAGGGAGGGTTAATGAGAAGTACACTTCAGTATGCCCTCAGCACTGCACTGGCCCAACCTCTGCTCCCAGCGTGAGTCAGGAGCTCTCCCTGGGTTTATAGGCACTGGATATAAATAGGAGCAGAATCCTACTCAAAGCCAGTAGAGCAATTTAGTCTTTAAATGTTCACTTTTTTATCCCCTTTACTTTCATCTTGAAATAATGTGACTATGTAGGCTGTAGGTTCAGCTGTTTATAATAAACTAGTAAATATTTTTATCACCCACGGCAGACTAAGTATTAAGGCAGCAAGAAAACATTTGTTCAGACAAGACTGTAACCATAGAATAATCTGATTGGATTCCTCCTCCCTTTTGCCTAACTTTAGCTTTCCACCATTGGGAATGCTGCCTGGGAAACAAGCCGGTGACATCAGACTAAACAAAAAGGTTTCACTGCACACCCCAGCAGCAATTTCAGCCCCACGTGAAAACTCCCATGGCTTGAGAGTGGTGTCAACAGAAACAATTGGGGAAGTACGGACAGGAACAGCAGGCACGAGGTGTGCTGGTCTATTAAGGCAGTTTCTGGAGCGCGCTGTGGAAAATGCCCACTCAGTCTTACCTAAAAATGCAATTGTGTGCATTTCCCACGGCACCTAATATACACAAACATAGAGATGTGTATGTGTACTCCATTATACACAAATTGCCAACAAATCAAAAACATTCATAGAATCGTAAGGTTTGGAAAAGACCACTAAGATCACCTCGTCCAGCCATCTACCCATCCCCACCACTCCCGTTGTTGGGACAAAGCATCACTAAAGAATGGGCTCGCGGTATGCACCTGCTGCCTCTGTCAACACATTTCAGGTGGACAGACAGCAGGAAATTGGACTGTGTGTGTCGGCATCCCAGTGCTGCTGGGAGAGGAGGAAAGAGCCAATGACCTGCAGGGGTCTGCTCCTGCCCTGCTTTGTAGGGCCCACCAAGGTGCACAGAACTGGTGAGCTGGGAGCTGCAGTCCTCTCTGTAATGACAGAAGAGCACAGGAGGAAAGGAGTGAGGACTGAGAGCAGCCTGTGGCCTGGCTAGGTGAGTCACTAGCCCGCAGAACAGGAAGGCTCTCACCCGCATTTCCTGGAAGTGTGGGGAGAGCCATCTCCAATTGCTGACTACAGTGTGTTTCATTCACCCCAAGTACAACCACATCCACCCATTGAGGGCAGAAAATGCAACCCGTTTTCCATATATGCACCATTAGGACAGGAAATGCACTTTTTCAGTGAAATTCTACAAAAGATAAAACTCACACTGAAGGCTTCAGGGGTGGGTGAGATGATGGGGAAATGGTCATTTCTGCAGTGTCCTCAACTGACCTGCCCAAAATCTGCCTTTGGATGGAAGGATGCGCACCCAAACTGATTGGCCCAACTGTCCCACGTCCAGCAGGTTTCTGGGGCTCCTTTCCTCACTCACCTGGTGCTGGGCAAAATGAAAAGCACCTCACCCTGCTGCTTCCCGTTGGTCTGGGGAAGGTGCTGGTATGCCTGATGCTTGTGAAGATTTTTGGCTCAGTCGCAGCACTTTGCGGGGAGCGCCCGCTGTTATCCTGTTGCTTTGAAACGCCTCCTAGCTCAAACCAGGTTAGGGTAACATGCAAACAGCAGCGTTTTCTCCTCACATCCAAAACAGACAACAGAGCTGCAGATGTTTATAAAAGACACACGTGAAGAAATGAAAGAAAAACCACACTTGGCTTTACTCACAGGGAGATCAGATCAGGGTGCATCTCCTTTCACCCAGCAGCCTCACTGCGCTACCACCCGGCAGGACTCAGCCTTCCTACATTGCTGCCTCTTCTCAGTGCCATGCTACTTGCAGCTCTTGCAGCTAAGCTCTTTTGAAGTCCTTCGCCCAGCTTAGGTTTTGATCTTCGTGCTCCAAAGGAGCTCATTTCTTTCTGCACAGGGAGATAGCTGTGCTCCTTCAAAGGCATTGCACATTGCACTGAGGGACATGGTTTAGTGGTACGGTGATGATGGGTTGATGGACTAGATGATCTTTCTTAGTGGTCTTTTCCATCCTTAATGATTCTATGTTTCAGTTTCATGGCTACCTCAGGATGCAAACATCCCTCAGATGGGAGCTACCCTATGCCCATACAAGTGCCTGGGCAAAGCAGACCCTCCTTGTCCCCTCTTCTTTCAGTGACTCACAGGATCTCAGAACTTCACCTTCCTGGGTATGCCCGCACCACGAGTGAACCCTTCACAAAACCTTGCACCAAGCAGCAAATAATAATGGGCATGCAGCATGAGGCAGGAAAATGTTTTGTAAGATGCAGTAAAAGGCAGGAAGAGCACCAAAGAGACAGCAAGCAGCGGCTTTGGAAGGCTGTATATGGCAAAGTTTCAGTAGCAGGGTGGGGGGTGGTCTGCAGAGGTAGCCACTGTGAGAAGGGAGCAGGTTTCTTCAAGCCCATAGATTCCTACAAGAAGCTATTATCAGTATTTTCAAAGCCCTAGTGATCTCCAAGCACCAAGGGCTGTTTGACATTTCTGCCCTCATGTTTGGCTTTCAGTCTACTATCTACTGCAAGGCCATGACACTCACGTTATTGAGCAGGCAAATCAGCCATGTTGGAGACCCCTACTGCCCCTCCATTCCGTGGCAGCTCAGCTTCCAGCAGGAGCATGCAGCCATCTATGCTTTGATGCAAACCAGGGAGGAGGTTCCCAACCCTGCAACCCTCTTGGGTAGGCTCTTTCTGTCTCAAACATACTCATTTTGGACAACGATGAGATCTGTATGGAACAGGAGATTCTCCTCTGTGTATATCACGCACTTGTTTACAAGGTAAATAAAGAGAGGTCTGTAATTTGGCTGGTCTAATTAATTACACAGTTGCAGAAGGGAGATGAAAGGTGAATGAGACCAGTAGGAGCTCAGCCTTCAGCCATAAGTTGCAAAGGAGGAAGGGATGTCCAAATCCTCTTCTGGATGCAATCCTATGGGTCAGCGACCCGAAGAGAGTCCTGTGAACAGAAGTGCCTGGGATTGTAATCACTTCTAGGCATTCCGTTCTGCTTGTAGCAGGAATGCCTCCACTAAACTCATTCCTGCTCGTCATGAGTTATTCCCACCCATTTCAGTAGCAAGTAGCCCATGTCCTGCCCTGAATCTCAGCCTTACATTCCATCCTGTTTGCCTACACGTTCCCTTGCAGTTGGGGCAGGAGATGTTTATTTTGGTCTGGTGTTCATTTTTGCTGTGCATGGGAAAAGAAGAATGTCTTCTGCAACAAAGAGGCATCTGTATTTCAGCAGCAATGACTAAACCAGGGTGCATCTCACCCATTTGTTGGAAAAAGGACAGTGCACAGGAAATTACAGTGCAGATTACAAATGGATGTGGTCTCAGTATGGTGTTTTTAAACAGGGAAGAGAATACTGCTCTAAGCTGAGAAATGAGCCAGAATTGGAAAAGAAAACCCTGTTAAAACATCACTTGGCTATCTCATTCTATGAAATGCTGCCATTTTATAAACATTTAAAACACAGTTTCAAAGGTTTCATAAGAATCTAAGAGATGCACACTTTGGGCAAGCCACCCGTCCATAGAGGTGCCTGTTCTCTCTCTAGTGGTGGGAGCAGGACCAGCTGGCATCATTGATCTTAGCCAATGCCAAGTACGCACTAAAACAAAAGAAAAAAAATCAGAAACACTTTTCTTCCTTTCATGTTATTCTACAGCTCCAGTCAGTCTTGGCAAGATGTTAGAAGAACCTGGTCATGGCCAGAAACGACATCCCCATCTCATTCAGCCACTCTCTTTAGTCAAATCTACCTTCATTTGTAAATTGAATTTACAGTTTACAAACCACAACTTGATCACAGAATCTTAGAATCATCAAGGTTGGAAACTACCTCTATCATCATCTAGGGCAACCATCCCACCTACCTAACGGAGCATTGGGTCTGTGCCACACAATGGAACATGTCAAGACTGTGAATGATTCAACAGGAGCAGGGGGACAGGTGGGTTTGGGGTATGTCTGAAGCAGTGCATTATGACCACGACATGAGAAAAATCAGAAGAATATTCACAGAGAAGAACAAGCACTACCACCATCAAGCAAAGGAAGAAATAAAAGCAAGTGGCTCCCTTGTGCACAGCAGAAATTAAAAACCCGTCTGACCACATCTTGTCCAGCTATAGCTTTAAATTGTTGGGAAAAAGTTAGGCTATGCATCCTTCCCTCCCCTTATAATCATTAACTAAAATCAAGAGGGACATCAGTGTTTTTGACAGGGTACATTCAACTTGCCTCTGCTCTGAAGAGGTTCCAGCCTAAACAGAAATGACAGAGAATAGAACTATCCTCTTACAGCCATGGGACCAGGCAGAGCAATTAAGTGATATGCCAAAAGTCACAAAAGCAGCCTGTGACTAGTGGTCTGTTTTACATTAATTCCAGATTTTTGACTCTGTGTAGCTGAGAGCATCTGGAAGTACAAGTGTTGAGGTACGAGCCAAATCCCCACTTCTCCATGATTACACACAGTGTGGTTTCAGTAACTTCAGACTAGCCCAGTCTCCAGTGTATGTCTTCTTATTATAAATACATCAGCAACCATGGTAAAGAGTGAGATTTACCTATGGGAAGTCCAGAAAGGACCTTGACTAAGAAGATTTCCATTACTCCCGGAAACTTCATCACGCGTAGGATTTCTCTGACGCTGAATACACTGCCTACAGAAGATAACATATCAAATAATGTTATGTATAAATAGGTTAGAGGTAGGGAACAAGAAACTCTCCCCATCGTGGTGAGTACTTGTTGCTTGTAATAACAGTGTTCTACACAGCAGGCAATGGTTCTCCATGTGATGCTTTCTGGGAAGGGCAAATCCTAATAGGAATGGTATGAGTGTGTAGATAACAGTGCAAGAGTTAATTCTACTGTGGGACTGAATTTGGCAGTTAAAGCTTTGAGCTCAGAAACTGAGTTGAAACTGTGGACAGTCCATATGCAAAATGAATTAGATGACTGCATCCTCAGCATTCCTAAATCCTTCTCATCTGACTCGAACTCCTCTCCTGGGAAGTACTTTCTCACAAGCATTAAGAGGATGAGGCACTGTGAGCAAAGAGGGGCACCTTTCTGTCCATAAACACAATCCCAAACCCTTTATCAGAGCATTCCAGCTGCCCTATTCATGTGCTATTTAATAAAATAACTAAATACTTACTGTTTTCTGTCTTACGTTGTTCTGACTTTGGCTTAGCTGGAGAGGGGATCCAAACTATTGATATAATGGTATTTATGAGACTTCCCACCAGCCCCAAATACATGGGAACAAAAACGCTGCAAAAAGAAAAAAAATAATACAGGTAAGAAAGAAGTCATAATAAACAGAAGACAGATGCTCCTCCATCCTGCAAAGTCTAGAGCAATTGACTGTGTTAGATGAGGAGCAACTCCCTTGAAGCTGCGATATGTAAGGCTATAAAAGATCGCACATGCAGATGAAGTACCTGTGAGGATCCATCTAATTACCCATCTAATCCCAATTTCATTCAGTATTATCTCACTGCTTGCAACTTCTCAGTGAAATCAAATGAAGTTCAGGAGTGAAGGAAGTGCTCAGGACCATCACAGATGGTGGAATACAGCCCAGCATACAAGCAGACCTGAAAACAGCAGAGATACATCACCACTTGAAAAGAAATCACTAAAAATATCAAACATGATTTACAAAACTTTCTGAGGAGGTGAGTAAGTAGCACAGGGATTGATGTGTTTTCTTTTCTCTGAAGGTGCTCCAGACCGTATCAACAACATTTCATCTGTCCATCAGAGGTCCAATCTTTTGCTCTTTGACCAACGTGGGCCACATCCTTAGATGTAGATCCAGTTAACAATTATTAACAGTAGTGTTATAATGATGAAAAAGAACAATTGCAAGTTATCTAATAAAACCCAAACACAAAGTAGGCAAAGGTCAACAGAGTCAATAAGAAGTCCTCAATTATCACCATCCTCTTAAAAGACGAGATTAGGAAGCGACTCCTCCTGGACTTTAAGGGCTCATGGGAAGATTTTAGACTCTGATGACTTTAACTCCAGCAAACAGAGCTGGAACAAAGTCTAGGGTTGGAAGACTGAATCTCAGGAAACTCAAGTTGAAAACCGAAGAAAAACTATCCTTTGTGTTTTACAGCAAGAGCAACCACCCACTAAGCAAACCGGCTCATTAGCAGTAATTCCTATCATGTTGATCCTGAAAGTCAAAGGGGATTTCTTTGCAAAATGCATGCTTAAAGCCTATTGCAGGGTACAGATTTGGGGTGGAAATTCCCAGCTGAAATAGGCCAATGTCACAAAGGGGACAAGACGATATGACCATTGCACTTTGGCCCTTAGCAAAGCAATGTGTGGATAGGGAGATGCCTCCATTCACTTGGAGGTGAATGTGCCATCACCTCATCAAATGGGACACAAAAGAGACCTGCAAGATGGGAACCACTGCTTTCCACGCACCTGCTGGCAGACATCAGCCATCACGTGGCTTTTTACTGCTGCTTTCCTTGTCAGACCATGGTGTATGTTTTCCATGGAATAGCCAGCAGCACTAATTGTAAAAGCCTCAAATTTCCCCTGCGCTAGGAAAAGTGCACTGTGAATAATTTCTGGAGCGTTATGGAGACAACCAAGGATTGAGATGCAAACAACTAAGAAAAGCATCAAAGGGCAAATATATATATATATATATATATAGTATTATTAGTAGCAACAAAGGTAGATAATATCTTCCTGCTAATGGACATAGAGCAGTAATTTAGACCTGCTGCATTCTACCTGCCAAGCTGTTCCACTAATTACCCTGGACCACAAAATTAGTAATTTACTGGGTCATTATTTTTTAATTTTAATGCAGCAGATTGTCCTTTTCTGATTTAAAATTATGTACTGAACTGTTCCCAATCCACTGAAATCAACTTTTTGACCCAAGTTATCCAGATATCCAAGGAATCTGGAATTTGTAGTTTGCATTGCAACATAAAGAAACTTTGTTAACAAGAGAGAAAAAAAATAAAAGGAATCAAGAGAAGTAACTCCTCCAGCTGTATTCTTTTTTCTTTCTTCCATATTTCAAGTTTTATTCTGATGTGGAAAAAATGCATCACAAAAATTTTCATTGGGCAGAAAAAACATTTCCTTTCCAGTCCTATTTTCTCCTGAGGTTTCCCCTATTTCCCGCATGCCAACACAAACACATTTTACTCTTCAGGTCCAAGAAGAACCGCAGCAAGGGCCAGCAAACAGTGAAGGAACACCTGATAAAACCAGTATGTAATTAATGTACTTCACTGAAAGCAAAGGACCAAAAATTCATTGTTAGGAAAGGGAGGGGAGAACCTCAAAATGTTGCACATTGAGAAAAACCCAGGCTTGCCTTCATAGATTCATGGAATTCCATACACTCAGACTCTGAATTCAGGGAAATTCAGCAAAACACTGAACTCAAAACCACATTTTCCAGAAAGTCTGAAGCATTCAAAACCATCTGAAGATCCCTTTCCATAACCATAGCATTCCGCAAGTGCCCACCTACTAGCATTATTAGCATTCCCTGGTGGTAATGGGGGGAGATTCACACAGCTTATCTCACATGGCAGAGACAAACTCTGGGGCTGGACGTAACGTGCCCGTGTCCTGGAAACCACCTCTCTCATTTGTTTGTTTGCTTGCTTAAGAAAGATTAAACAAAACCAGCAGTCATAAAACTGCAATATTGATGCAGCGGGTCATTCATTA
Source organism: Centrocercus urophasianus (assembly GCF_019232065.1). Taxonomy (NCBI): domain Eukaryota; kingdom Metazoa; phylum Chordata; class Aves; order Galliformes; family Phasianidae; genus Centrocercus; species Centrocercus urophasianus. The sequence goes on along the minus strand of NW_024885151.1, from coordinate 33,891 downwards.
CTTTTTTTTTTCTTCCTGATTTTTCTGTTAGAACACGTGAACTTGCTTCCCTTGGAAGCACCTGTTCCATGCCTTTATTAAACTCTGAAGAGCCCATTTCTTATGCAATACAAAGGGTAAAATGTCAGCTTTAAATACAGAGACCTGAGCACCTCATTGCCATCAGGAATGGAGTCAGTTCTGCCTGTGCTCTTACTGGGGGTCCCAGCAGCACAGGGCAAGAGAACAGGGAAAGCAACCTCTGAGCCATCCAAGTCACAGCCTCTCAAAAGGAAGATCTGCAGCTGGGAATAGACCCTGGCCTTGCATGATTATACTTGTGTCATACTACATAGCTGTGCCACCAACCAGTGGGGTTACTAACCAAAGAAAACCCAACCAAAGCTGCAAGGCAACCGTCAAAGGGTACTTTTTACAGGCTTTAAGGTAGGGGTATAGAAATGAAAGATGAATTATTGGAACAGGCTGCCCAAGGAGGTGGTGCACGCTTCTCTGTGTATGGGAAAAAACCCAACCCACACCCATGGAACTGCTGGGAGTGGTGCTGCACCCTGAGCAGGTGGGTGGGAAGAAGGTGTTGATAGTCAGGAGGATGGCATAGACTGCATCCCGTGACAGCTCTGAGCAACAGCTTCTTTCTTTGCTTGTTTGGCTTATCAGAAAGGGACTTCCGCCAGGAAAGGAAGCGGCGGCACTACTAAGACAAATGAGGCACATAAACAAGGCTGCTGCCGTGGGACTTCTCCCCTTCCCCTTCCTGCCTCCCCCTCTGTCCCTGCACATCAGCCACAGAGCCAGCACGCATCCTGCCAAAAACAGGAGCAGATTTCCTGAACAACAGGAACAAGGAAGGCCACAGTCAGAGCTAATGCTGTTACATTAAAAGACTGATTTTCGCTGTGTTGATAGCTTGCTCTAATTTTAAGCTTTCAGAAACATGATGAAAACACAAGCAGAGGTTCCAGGAAATCAGAAGCCCATAACATAGAGCATCATTAAGGTTGGAAAAAGACCACTAAGATCATCTAGTCCAACTGCCCACATATCACCAACATTGCCCACTGATCCATGTCTCTAAGTATCACATCTACACATTTCTTGAACATTTCCATGGATGGTGACTCCACCACCTCCTTGGCAGAAACATCAGTCAAATGCTCTTCAATAACCAAAGCTTTTCCTCTCCCCTCTTCCCTCCCCCACCTTTTGCCATTTTCCTAAAACTGTTAAGACAGTGTGGCATTAAAAGCACTTCCATGGAGGTAGCAACCCAAGAGAGGAGAACTGGAGGTGCCCCTAGACACCATGCAAAGCCCAGAAAAGAAAGCAGCACTTGTATTTCAAAGCCTGTGTTGTAGCCCATGGCTGTTGATGACAGAATGACAGGTAGGATTTCCCATCTGGAAACTCCATCCCTAACGTTGGTGGGAAAGCAGAATTAATGACAAAACCATGAATAATAAAAACACGGTAAAGAGACTAAACCCAGCAAAAATATTAGTGTTTGAAGTTGGCTAAAAGATGGTTGAATTTGCTCCCCTCTGTCACTCAACCAACCTTTGCATTTACTGTAAAACAGCACCTATTGTGGGATACTCATTTAAGCAGGGGGATTGGGCTTGATGATACGTGGAGGTCCCTTTAAACCCCTACAGTTCTGTGATTATGCTTTTTATTGCACAGGGCATCCCTCAGACTAATTTCAGTATCTCCAAAAATAAAGGACAAGGAAAATCAGCAGGACAAATATGTGCCTTTTCCACAGATGGCACCTTCACACCAAGTGCTGCGTGCCCCTGATATCACAACAGGTCACACAAGAAGCGTCAGAAAAACCTGACGGACATTATACCCAATGCAGATCTTGGAAAGCAGGTCCTGTCCAAACAAATGTGGATATATACACATTAATGTGGGCATATATGTGTGAACACCTACAGAGCAGGTGTGCAGTAGTTCTTGGTGGAAGTACCTCTGGTCGTAACAAAACCTGAGGCTTGCTGCTGGCCAGGAGGCTGCACTGGGGCTGTGTGTAGAGTGAGATAGCATCAGCCACATTCTGATTAGCATTCTAGCCACAGAGCCCTGCTCTGCATGCAAAGCACGGGAGAAAATGTGCGTGTGTAATTGCACAATTAAATGTTGCATCAATACAGCAATTCTTTCAAGTAGGAAGCTGTTCCCGATGCTTCCCTGAGGATTAAAGGATCAATGTGTATTTCTGAAGTGAATGGGATTGTGTTTGTTTTCTTTCTCTTTTTCTTAATAAAGTCAAAGTTGAACATGGAGAGAGTGCAGATTGCTTTTTAGTGACTCACTCCTACTTCAAAACAATGCTGCATAAAGCATGCATTCATAGCCAGCCCAGATTCCTTAAGGAGCTCTGAAAGGACTCTCAAAATATTTCTTTGATTGCAGTCCGGCCACACTCTCCACTCATCCACTCACACCCTAAGAGAGGGGCAGCCAGAGGGAACAGCTGGTTGTTTCGAAGGAAAAGAAAGGCAAAAAACTGAGATGAAAAAACCCCCCAGGTGAAACCCTGATGCCAAACCATCCATTAAGCAGCATTGTGTCCCCAAGCTGGGCTTGGTCTAGATGATCTTAGTGGTCTTGTCCAAGCTTAGCAATCCTATGATTCTAAGAAAATGAGCAGTGGCCAGTCCTCTGTTCCAGGACCAAAAGAGACTAAAAATCAAGCACAAAATTTCACTTGCACCCTCTGATTCCTCTAGAGACAGCATAAAACCAGTCAATACCTGCCTTCACCCACACATTCATTGCCCTGATACAACTAGACACCATGCCCAGGATGCCCTTTTGTTGCCTCACGTTCTTTTAGCTGACCAGCACAAGATGGCTGCTGCTCTACGGCGAGGAAGAGGTTCTTCTGTGCTGCAGTGGGTTTGACCTGGTCATGGGAAGGCCAAGAAGGGAGTGAAGTTTCACATGCACACCCTAAGCACAGTCCCTCAAGGGTGCAAATGCGTCATCCATAGACAAGTACTCACTCAACTGTTTAATTCTGATCTGGAAAATCTGAGGGGCGGGAAAGGGAAAAGGATGAAGGGGAACACGGGCATGATGCACCACTGATTTCCACCAGAACTGGGGCAGGGAGGGACACTGAAAGTTAGCACAGCAGCAGGGCAAAGAGCTGTGAGCAGAAACAGGAAAGGAATACTGCGGCTATCTTGTATTAGGGACATCAGGTGTGGGATGGGAACACAACCTCACAGCTGTACCTAGGGCCAGCAGAGCTACTTGGGGTTTAATGTCCCTTATGGGACACTCTGAAGAGCTGGGCAGGATGCTAATTTCTTGGCAGCTGGAGCACACTGCTGGTGCCAGCACTCTTCTAGGGAACTCAGCTAATTACCGGAAGAAGCATATCGGTTACGCATGAAAAAGGAGTGGGTGGATTTGCATACTTGGTCCATAATCCACCATTAAATTCAAGTGTCATTAATGTTTGTGTGTGCTCTTTTCTGATAAAATAACCTTCTTCAAAATACTCACTTGGCTTACTCAAAGCTTGCACTTGTTTGTGTCACTGCTGCTTTTCCCTGTTGCACAGTCCCATCGGCATCTCTGTGCACCAAACACCTGTACATTTACATTCATTTATAAAAAATGGAGGAAAGAACATTCACTCCCCAGAAAATCATAGCCAGCTGGCTGACTAAGGCACTGTTTCTTCCGTGGCCTCATCCTTATGTCTACAAATGGAGGAGTCCAGACAAGGACCGAGGATGAGCTCACTGATTGATCAAGGGCTTGCAACACCTGGCTTCACTCCCAGCAGTTCTAATCCTGGATGAGCTGGGGCAGGCCAAGATAGGGATCAGAAAGTAGGTGTAAATGGTCAGTTCTCGAAACAGGCACATCCCACCGGCGCGGCCGGGACTTGTGTTGCTCGATCTATCTGCAAACCATCTGGAACAGCAATGAGGTAAGGAAGCTTGCTGAGGACATGCAGCTTGGAGAGTACTGGGAGAAAGAACAGACATGGGGAACTGCACAGGGCGCTCACAGCACTGAAAGGCTGGGCAATAAAATGGCACTCAAAAGTCAGAGCAGAGTAAATATCACGTGATGCACATGGGGAAAACAAGTCTTAAATTCAGGAATGAAATGATGGTTTCTGAATGCCTAATACCACTCAGGACTGAGACCTTTGGACAAGCACAAGCAATTTGACAAAGGCATCACTAAGTGCTCAGCTAATACAGCTCTTAGGGAGTACTATGAAAGAAATCGAACCAGAGAAGCAAACATCATTATACTGTATCAAAACCCTGGTTCACCAGCACTGTAAGAGCTGTACTACAGTGTAGCACAGTAGTACAAATGCAACATTTGCCCTCTCTTCTCCAAAACCTACCTGAGAGGCAGTGTAGGCTCTGATGACAATCACCTGGATTCCCTCCAGTCACCAGTGATAACTAAGAAGATTGAGAGTCTTCATCTCTCACAATACATAGAAGGCCAGCAGAGTTTGTTGCTACCAATACTGTAGAAGGAAAGGGTTGAAACAGGCTCAAGGAGAGACTGGACAATTCTGTGGAAGAACAATCCACTGAAGATTACTAAAGAGTCACGAACCACATTCATTCATGTCAGGAAATTCCCTAAGCTGAAAACAGTTGGAGGCTGGAAAAGTAATCGGTGAAGCATCATGCAAGTTTTTCCCACTGTTCTTCCCCCGGCATCTTACTGTGATTTTTATTGGAGAAAATGTACTGGGTCACACTGATACATGAGTGCAATTTCCTCCTCTCAGTAGGAATCAAAACCATATCTTCCAACATCTCACAAACCAGACACCCTCATCTTTGCTCATTCCCTAAGAAAAGAAAAAACAACCAACAGCTTTTATTCTACAATCTCTGAGTATTCCAGAGAACAAGATTAACCATAGCTCTCATGTTGCGCTTGGGACACTCAGGCAGGAAAGGGTAATTCTACATTTCAGGCCACGGAAAGTTCATGCATTTTATCAAGTGACTGTCGAATATAACACAAAGACTTAAACCCCCATCTCTCAAGCACAGACTTTTTCCCAGACCTTTCCTTGCCAATATGCAGGCCTGGTTTTTCATTTCCAGGAATATCTTTTAGACACCTATATGTGGATATACAGCTGGTCTCTTGATGCTAAAAAAAGGTATAGCAGCAGAGCTTAGGTAGAAACACCAGACTGAGGGCACTCCAAGGGGAAACAATAGGACAGGAACCATTCTGCAAGTGGTAATGTTTCCACTGACTATCTTTAAACTACATAGCTGGCTCCTGGTTAAATTTTGAAGTAAAAGGTATACATGCAGTACAAAAACATTTACACCTGTGATCTTGGGCAACTCTTTATTTCTTGCACAGATAAAGTGAAGTCTTCCTTTACTCAATACCTGAAGAATTCTTGGATACCCAAGCCATACAAATTACATTCCTTCTCTCCCAACTTCTTCATGATTGGAGACTGTACTCTAATGGGTGGTAAAGCAATACTTATTCTAATGAAACAACAATTCTATGAACTACCCTTCCAAACTCAGAGAGTAGAGAATTATTAAAACACTCGGTTTGGGTGTGTTGCTGGGTAAAGACTCCCACATACAGACTGGTTAGAAGGTAAGCAGCACTTGCTAGACAACCCGGTGACTCATCACTGAACGCATCGTTAATCATATGTTACAGCATGTCTGACTTCATAGAATACCGTAGGTGGTGAAATGATCTGTGAATGAATTCAAGGTCTTGCTAGCTTTTATGAGGTTACATCGCTTCAGACTCCAAAAGCCTCAGCTGGGCAGGAAGCTGCTGAGGGATTGCTATAGCAACCCAGGCCATGCTCCCAGCATGCCAGGTCCCTGCTCTCGTGGTGGCTTTGGAGAACGTTTAGGCTTGGCCCTGGCTGGAGCTGCTGCTGCTTCTCACCCATCGTGTGGCACTCATGCAGGGCTGGCTTGGGCAGAGCTGGGTTTTGCTGCCTGAGGATGAAGGGAGGAAGCCAGGTAGTTCCTACGAGGGGAAGGAGTACAACTTGACTGTATATAAAGCAAGACGAAAGCCCTGCAAGCCAGGCATGTCACCTTAACCAGCACTTGGTCTATTCCCAGTATGACATTCATGCAAAGGACTTTTTCAAGCTATGTAATCCCTGGCAAAATGAGGCACTTCTTTACCTTGCGGAAACAAACTGCACACACATCAGCCTACCAGTGTTACAGCACAGACTGTTCCTGCCCTGCAACAAGGAGCTGCAGCCAACACCTTCCACCTCCAGGTGCAAAAAGTCTTGCTGTGCTACATCAAGGGCTCCAGCACCTTTTGTCTTTTAAGACCTTGTAATGAGATCAAAATAAGACACATTAGGACCAAGTTTGTATGGGTAAAAATATCGGACACTAATACCCAAACTGACAAATTAAACACTTCACACATCAGGTGGAAACGTTTCTAGCACCCTGCTCCAAGCTCTCTGGTTGCACAACAGGCCCCTGGAAAACAATCCTTTTTTTCCAGCAAAGACAGACCCTTAAGGGATGTGGTGGTTTGATTCCATGAACAGTTTGACCTCAGAGGCATCTGCTTCAGATGAGTGACTCACTCCATTTCAAGAAACAGAAGGATGAAACTAGTAATTAAGGGTGCAGCTTACTTGCTTGGGCAGGCTTTGTATGCTCAAATCGTGAGTGGTCTCACTGTTACTATATTTAATGAACTCTCCCAATTAAGTATTTTGTTCCCTTCATCCCATAATGATGATGGTTTCTGCATGTTAAATGTAAGCCACCAGGAAGCTGCTCTTTGTTGTACATTTGCAAGTTTGCTTTGGCCTACTTCACAGCTGGTAGGACAAACACCAGTTGTGGAACCGCTAAGAAACTTGGCATGAAAGGATCTGTTTCTGAAAACTTGTTTGGCATAAGAGAAAATAATTGATTTGGGCTAGAAGTACATTAAATATTAGCTGAACTTTCTTGTGATTTTTGGAGGAATGAATTGAAAACAGATGTAAGGTACTTCATGTCAGTCAAGTGTCAAATGTAATCACAAGGTCTTCTATCCCTCTCTGGATTTCAGCTTTGCCACAGCCCTGAACAAGAACATCCTTCATCTGCAGCCTTGTTGCAGCTGTTGCATTTTGAGCTCACACACCTCAGCCCTTGGTTGGAAGCATTCCCCTTGAGGAGAAGAGCCTCGTTCATTCTCTGCACCACATTTAATCTTGGCCCCACTACTAAGACCACCTACAGGGATGCCAATTAGCATCAGCTGCATTATGCTGAACTTTTATTTACAGCAGCACTTGCTGGGAACCACATCTTAGGCAGCCTCATGGGCAGCCTCTCACCTAGCAGCATGCTTACAGCAGGACCCTGCACAGCTCACCACCAAATGGCAGCAACTGCACGCTGGTAGACTTTGCATGGAAAATTGCTGGCTGAGCGTGTTTAATTGCAAATTAGCAGCTGGAAACTAGGAGGGTGAGAAGCCAGCAGTCTGCAGAGGAGTTTGGAAACCTCCAATGAAACATTCAGTGAGCAAAGCAATGGCACGCTTGGTTTTGCTGTATCCAGAAGACTTCGAGGTAGAGCCAGAGGCCACACGCTTCTTTGTTAGGATGTCTAAGAGAACACCTGCTTTTTACAAGGGTAGGTGTTACAAGCACCTGAAGCATATGGGGCTGTGCTGGTCAGAGGCTTGCAGTGGCAATTAATTAAGACTGGCTCTTGGTATCTTGGAGCTATTCAGGAGCTGGCTGCTTTCAATGCACCAAGCAGTTCTGCATAGAGCAGTTGTTGAGGAACTCATTTACTTTTTGTAAGATACTAATGTTGTTTTTCTCTTTGTTTCTTTTTCAGAAGGGGAAAACAAAAAAAAAACCCCACAAACTTCAAAGTGCAATCAAGCAAAAGCCTGTTGGATGCACATCTGGGGTGGCTGAAGTATAGACATCTACAGAACTGGATTTGCACGACTCCTTTTAACAGTACTTAACTGAAGTTTTCCTTCTTTACGTACAGAGATAGGCCTGATAACAGCAGCAGCTGAAAAATTGACAATTTATCTTCATAACATCCCCATGGGTGACGGGACAAAGCAGGACACGAAGACCCACATGCACAGACAAGGACATGAAGCACTAAAAAGTGCCCCTGCAAAGTCCTAAAAAAAGATTGTGGCAGAAAAAAAAAACACCTTAAAACAGATCTCACACATGCAGAATCAGTCCCAATAATACCACGTAGATAGGATGGCTGCCAAAACCCATCAAAATGGCAGTTTGGTATAAAGAGCCAAGCCATAGAGTAGAGATATGAATTGATATGAATTAGCAGCAGGAAAGGACTTGAAATTCATTCCTCTTTAGCAAGTCATCAGATAGCAAGAAAAGAGGAACAGACACAGTGTGGATTCAGTACCAACAGCTTTGTCTTTACTCCCTGTTTGACATCAGGACTGATTGCTCACTGGCCTCACAACAAAGCCAGTTTTTTTGCTAAATGATGCAAACTAAGTACAACTTGCTGTATTCACAAATATAGCCAACAAACCCTGTACTTTTACTACAGTAGTAACTAGACTTATCAAAAGGAAGCCACTAGAGTATTCGAAGACTTGAGGGATGCTCTTTCTTTTCAGTCAAAATTTGCTCTTAATTTGTCCCACGGACTTAATTTTTGGAAAACCCAAGCATGACCCAAAAAAGAGTAGTGAAAAACCAATGAGCACATGAAATAAAAAAATATATATATCCCAGAGGAAATATCTGCTTGAGAGTCCCTCTGTGGATACCAACAGCTAAATACTAAGTGATAGAGATGCAGAGCCTGACCTTGGCTGGTATCTAAAGGAATAGCACATCCTGCTGGCCAGAGCACCTTTGCTGAGAGTGGTTTAGCCCTGGGCTATTCATTGGAAAGTCCCAATCACAAGTACAAGACGCAAGGAGAAAACAAAAAAGACATAGGAAAAAGATCAGGCAGTACAAGCCTCAACATGCTCAGCTTTGTCGTCAGCTCTTGGCCCGGTTCACCGCGGTACAATTATATCCTCATTCCTCAGAGCAAAATGCAGTTCAAAGAGACAATAAAACCCTTTTTAGTCCTGTGCTTGGCAGCAACGTCACTGAAACGGAACTGAAATGACTCCTGGAGATAAGGCGACAAAGGAAGTTAAACTGTTCCCTGCAGCTTGCCGCTGGGAAAATGGCAGTGCAGAAATAAAAGCACCGCTGTGCACGTGGCTCCTGCCTTCACTCAAAGGAGTGGGACCTACGCTGTGGTTTTAAAAGATATGGTATTTTATTGCCAGGAGATGGGTCACCCTTCTGGGGGTACAGTCCTGAGAAATTTGGGTTGGAGTTCTGTATATCACAAGACATCTTGGGAAGGAGTCAGTTATCTGAGCAGCCACCAAAACGGAGGTTCCCACTGCTTCTTTAATTCTCTCTTCTACATCAAAATAAGGAGCCCCAACCAGGCATCTATGATCATGGTACAGCTTTTTCACCTTCAGTGGTGGGATGGACAGGACCTTAGATGTGCCACTTCCACACAAGAATTACAATGGCCAAGTTTTTACGGGGAAAAAAAAAGGAGATTGAGGGCAGCTTGGGTCAGCTTAGCACCATAAAGAAAACAAGGAGAGGTGAAAGGCAGAGCAAAGAGCAAGCTTGGGGTGGATCAACATCTGTGAGGTGTCCAAGAGAGCACCGCCCAATCCCACCTCCCTCCCAAGTCAGATTAACACAAACTGATGGAGCAGGGTGTGATGGTGCCCCAGGAAGCAATAAAGCAACAAGGGGAGGGAAAAAAAATAAATAATTAAAAAAAAAAAAACAAAAAAACCCTGGAATTGCAGCCAGAGGTGTCTTTATCTCATCGCTTAACAGAACTAGAGGTTTTCTACCGCTGACTAAAAGCAATACACGCTCAACAGCCCTAGACAGTGAAATATTCGACCACTACAGCCCTAGACATGAATGAACAAGATAGGCAGAAATAAAAGGCCCTGTAATCTATTACTAAACTGCCCAGAAATCATCAAGCAATTATGTTGTAAGGTTACTAAATAATGAAGCAATGTCTTTTTGTATTGTTTCAAGACTATTTCACCAAAACTGCCCTCTCCAGCAGCTCTGTACCTTTGGGAGCTCTGCGTATCCCCAGAGGATGCCCTGATGCCTCACTACTAGTTTCCAGTCATGCAAAAAGAACAAACTCTAGCCCTGTGGAATACAGGCAACTTTGCTAATTATAACCAGGCTGAATGAGAACTTCATTATCCCACTGGAAAGCTGCAAATACTTCAGTCTGACTCAGTTTTTGTGCACTAGACTTTTTCCTCCCTTTCCCCATGTCAAGGAATTTCTTTCCACAGCAGTCAGGAAAGGGGCCTACAGATGAAGGCGGTCATGAATAATCAGGGAGGGAACTTTCCAGAACAAGGCACTAGTGTGAAAAAGTCTTTCTTCTGGGGCGACATTTGCATGACCGAGTGATGACACAAGAAGACTGCAAACAAAAAAGCCATTATACCCCTACCACAGCTTTCAAAATCTTCCAGCGCTGACTCGGTCCTTCCCTTCTGTGCCAAAGCATCTCCTTCGGGGGACAGGAATTTCAGCCCCATCTGCATCAGCATTTCCCCTTATGGAGATGGAACCGGAATGAAAAAATGCCATTTGATAAATGCTCCCATTCTGGACATCAGCTAACAACAGAAAGAGAAAGAATCAGACAATGGAAATTATATATATTCACACAGCCTCAGCCTCATTAATATTTCTTTTTTTTTTTTTTTTTTTTTTTTTGTTAATAGACTGCTATAGGCTGCAGCTCCCCGATGGACACCACAGCTCAGCCCAGATGCCAATCACACCCAGAATATCATAGAACCATTATGGTTGGAAAACACCTCTAAGATCATTTAGTCCAACTGTCCACGTACTACCAACATTGCCCACTAAACCGTGCCCTTAAGTACCACATCTCCATGTTTCTTGAACACCTCCAGGGACAGTGACTCCACCACCTTCTGGGCAGCCTGTTCCAATGCATCAACACTCTTTTGGAGAAGTCTTTCCTACACTGAACCTCCCTAGCGCAACCTGAGGCTATTTCCTCTAGTCCTATTGCTAGTTACATGGGAGAAAAGAATCCAAGGCACATCCTTGGGAAGGCAGCCCAAGCGCTACGTGGTACCACTGGGCTTGTGCTGGAAACCCAGCTGAGAGCTAACCAAAAACACTTTGGAGACCCTGGACAAAGCCCTTTGTTCTGTAGGTCATTCGTTGTGATGCAGAGGGCTGAGCAGTGATGCAAAGCAGGCAGGTTCAGCCCTGCTGCGGAAAAGCAGCTGGGGACTTCCAGAGCTGCAGAGCAGGCACTGCGGGAACGATGGTGCTCAACCAAGCCCAGTCTCTGGAGCCCCAGGGGGTATGTTCAGCCGCTGGGAGTGGGGAAACCATTTCTCACCAGCATAGGAAGCCAAGCGCTTGGCAACAAGTGAGACAAGCTCTCCCCAAACTCCAGTTACGCAAACAGCTGCCTTCTGCTGGGTTTCAACATGCTCTGCTGCTCCAAAAATAATTTCCTGCTTGATTTGATACCATTAGCAGGAGTGCAGAGCGCAGCATGAGCAGTCATGCTGCCTTGTGCTAGATCCAGCTAGCCAATGGCTTCTAGAAAAAGCCCTGATTGCTTTTTTTTTTTTGGCAGACAGGCACAATTACACAGGAGGGATAGATAACTGAGGGATGTAATAAGTCCTCTCTTCTTTCTCTGTGGAAAGTTTTGACGCAAACATGGACAAATGTGCCCACCACCTTGGTCTGTTCCCTTGGGCCCTTTCCATAGCTAACTGAGATTTCCCAGCCCTTGCAGCTTTAACACTCACTTATGGCACATAACCAAAACTCCACAGCCAAGCAGCAATCAGCGCTTGCTGAGCTGTGCCAGAGCTGCTGGGGTTCTCTGATAGCATAAGTACCCATAAACAGATATCACAGCATCCTTCCTTCCCCACTTGGTGCCCCTTTGGAAGCTTGCTGGAAAAATCCCAGCCCAGCTCAGTGCTTTGGGAACAGCAATTCCAGTTCCGAGCTGGATTGGAATTTGGATAGCAAATTTGGCCCTATGGTGTATTGGATTTCCTCTTCCCTGTTCCCAGCCATCTGACGTTCCTTTCCAAGGAGCAGCACAGGACCTGCCCTGGGGAGACTCCTCCAGGGCCCCACACCAACAGCTCTGGAAACCTCAAGAAATACAGACAGTTAACCATGCCAACGCCCAGCATGTCATCACCACACTCCATGCCCTAAGAAGCACAACAGCACGATGTCCCAATCCTGGTGCTCAGTACTCTGGGACTTGCACATGGATAAGCTACTATTTCCCAAATTGAGCTGAGGGAATGTTCAGAAAAAAAAAATAAAAAAAAATGAAGCAGTAAAAATAAAACCTGACGCTGCTGCAAAGTGGTATTCTGAACCTCATAGCAGATTTACAAAACAGAGGCACGTTAAGGTTGCACAGAGCGCATGCCAGCATGAAGGGGGACTCCCCAGCAGAGTGTGAAGTCCCATTTCAGTATCTATAGTGTTTTCCAATATTACTTGGCTGAGAAGAAAAGTTCCTTGACAGCATCAACCAAGGGGTTTTCCGCTGCCTTTCTTCTCCTATTCTTTGAAATAAAGGTGTGCGCCAGAACCTGCTCGCACATTTGAAGCCCAAAGGATCACGACGGACTATTTTGCCATATTGTAACCACCAACATTTCTTGCCATGGCTATTCTTTGAGCTACACATTTGGTTATGAAAGATTTCCCTGTATCACAGTTTGAAGAAAATAAGGTGTGGAAAACCTACCACTGCTTCTGGGGAGCTTGGACACAAGTCAAACCTCCAGTTCCACACAGGACAGTGCTCAACCACTAAGGTCCTGGCTTTCATATTTGAGGAAGAACATGCCTCTGAGCTGCCCCAAAACCCAAGTGGGACCTCTCCTGTGAGGAACAAAGAGAATAAGCCTGTGGAGAAGGTGGCTCTGCAGCTGCTGGGGACCTGGGCCAGGTGGAGGACAGGACTGGTGGGAAGGGCTCGAGCTGGTTTCCATGCTCAACTGACCCATGTCTGCAGCTGCTGCTGCTCCCACCGCTCCAGGGAGGGGAGATAGGCAGCCATTCAGCTTTTCCAGACAGAGCACAATTCCTGTTTACAGCCTCTGGGCTAGGCTTTTCAAAAGCAGGAGCTGGGTGTCTATTCTTGCGGGAAACCAGGTGTGTAAACAGTTCAATTAATACATCCAGCACACTGGGCTCTAGCACAGCAAAGGCTAGTGGAGATGAGCCAAGAGCTCAGGAAGGAAAATACTTTTAAATAATATGCCTAATTAGAGATGGGCCCGAGCCAGAAGTCTGTACTTGAACACCTGGAAGAGCCCCGGGGAGCCAAAGCGCAACCTGAACCCAGATCCACATTTTGTAACTCTCCCATCCCATTGAACAAAATCCCAGCCCCCTATTGCAATCTCACAGGCGTCTCCAGCAGCCAAAGATTTGAGATCCAGTTTCCTGCTTTCAACCAGACTAAGGTCAAGCTGCTGCCTCACGTCCCTCTCACTCAGCCCCATGCTCAGTTCAGGCATTGCCCAGCTCTGGCCAAAAAAAAAAAGCCACCCCAATCAAAGGCCAAGCAGCTGTATACCACATCTGCAAGCCAAGAATTGTCAGTGATCCTCATTTTTTTTTTGCGAAAGTCCCAGAATTAGGGCTTGTTTAAGAGATTTGACTTCCATGGTGGGGAAAGCCCCACCATGCCATGTACAAAGCCTCACAAATAGCAGGCTGGTCTCTTTCTCCTGCTTTCTTCCCATCTCCTCAAAGGTCTCCAGGATGGAGAGCTGCTATACCTCATAGAATCACAGGATCACCTGAGTTAGAAGGGGCCTTTAAATGCCATCTAGTCCAACTCCCCTGCAATGAACAGGAACATTTACAGTAGATCAGGTGCTCAGAGCCTTGTCCTGACTGACCTTGAGTGTCTACAAGAATGAGGCATCCACCATCCCTTTGGGCATCTACACCTTTCTGTCTCTTCACACCACAATCCCATCTGGTGCTCTCTTTAGAGGTGAGCCCCATCACCACCAAACCTCCCTGCCACCACATGTCATGTACTGCAGGCCACTCCCTGGGTTGACTAAACATTTCCTTTTGGATGGCTCACTTCCAAAGTCCAGAAATAGATCATTGCCCACAATTACAAAGTGCCTGGGTGTGCCATCAAATCAATTCCTTGCCCCTTTATAGCGTGCCATTTGCATTCCTTTGCTTTACATTTCACACTAACTGCTGCCTGGCGCCGAGCTCACTGCAGCTCTCATCTCACAGACCTGCAGATATGCAAGGCCTTATCTCCCAGGCAGACTATTCTTGGTAGTTGTTAAACAGGAGGGGTTTGCATCATCTGACCTTGGGTCCTACTAGGCTGAGATATTCCACAAGGGCATGGGGATTTTTTTTAAATTCTGCTTTCCCTTTCCCTCTAGGCTCTTAGCCTCTCACCTATACATTATGAGGCATAGCTGAAGCACAGATGGGATTTGGATTTGCTCACAGTGAGTGTCGCAATAGCCAAGGCAGAGCTCATCTTTTGGAAACCTTTGGAAAAATTTAGTTCCGCTGCTATTTCAAGCATTTTTACACCACTACTGTACTTTTCTAGCTTTTGTGAATTCTTCCCTGCCACAGCCAAACCTCCATTTCAAAGCCATAAAACAATTTTATTTATAAACAATATTAAAAAAATATAATACAGGTTTTGTATTAAAAGCATGAGAAAAACTTTGAATCCTTAGAAGGCCAGGAGACTCCATCTGAAGGGTATTTGTCATGAAACACCCAGGCAAAAGCAGAATGAGGCAATTTTTGGTAGGGCAGGCAGATTATAGTCAGGCAATTAGACATCCCGGGCTGTGTAATCAATCACATGTAATGAGAGCACACGTGGGCATAGCATAACACGAGGTGCAAGCCTGCTGTCACCAGCGCCACCGTGAAAATACACTGCACATCAGTGCAGTCTTCTCAGGTTATCCTATGGTCATTCTTCATCAAATGATTTAGAAACATCTTTTCTAGACGTTAGTAGGTCCATCTAGAAATAGATTTCTTCCTACTACGAACAGTAATTCCTAAAAGCAATAGAAGAAATGGCCTTAAGTTGCACTGGACAAGATTCAGGTTGGATATTAGGGAAAATTTCTCCTCAGAAAGAGTGGTGATGAAGTGGCACAGGCTACCCAAGGAGGTGGTGGGGGCACTGTCCCTGGAGGTGTTCAGGAACTGTGGAGGTGTAGCATGAGGGATGTGGCTAGCAGGCAATATTGGGGGTAAGTGGATGGTTGGACCAAACAATCCTAGAGATCTTTTCCAATCTTAATGGTTCTATGAAGACTGGAAAATATCCAGAATTCTCCCTCATCTAACATCCAGTTTTGTCTGTACAAAAGGAGGAGGGGAAAAAGTCCAAGTAATGCAGGCTGTAGATAATCTGTTACACAGCTTTATGTCAGGAAAGAGCCTTTCCACACTTCTATAGGAAGCAAATCTGATGCACGAACCTTTCACTCTTCTCAGCTTTAATAAACATCAGTGTCTGTAGTTCCACCTTTTTTAAGCCTGAACTTCTAAGAATCTGGCCTCCCACAGGCATTTCTCACAAGCTCCTAGATAGCTTTTCCAAAGCCATTTATAATCATATATATTTTTTATTGTTGTGTTGTTTTTTAAAGAACTATCCTGCAGAAACCTTTTAGGGTTTGGGAGGTTTCATTCCCTCCTCTACAAATTTCTTTAACCAGAGCTTGATTTGGAATGAAACTGAAAGGCAACCCTTTCAAGACTCCAGTAAGTTCCAGATCATATTCTCCAGTGTGAAAGAGAAATGAACCAAATCCCATAAAAACAGAGATGATGCAGATTTTGAAAGGATTTAGAGTTAAATCTCATAAAGCAGTTAATCCAAAAATTTCATCTTAGGACATACAGGGAATAAAAGAATATTTAGTGAGACCAAGAAAGATAATACTGCATGCAGACCACAAAGGATTAGATGTATGAAGTCATCACCATCGAGAAAAATACATTAAAGTTCAGGCAATACTTGCTGCAATGACAAACGAGCAAAAAAAAAAGTTCAGATGTTGCCTCAGATGCTCAAAAATAGGTAATGTTTTTACATCCTGAACTCATACAAAAAATGAACCAGATTTCTACCTGTGCCGAATTCTCTTATTTTGAAAATTCACCTTAGATATCAGTAGGAGACTGAAAGAAAATCATGGTCATTTTTGGACTGGAAGGTACTGGAAGCACCTTTTCCTTTGGTTGAGATAATGCACAGTTTGCCAGGATGAAAGGACAAGCCCCAGCAAACTGGAGATGGTCATTGCAAGCCTCCTGTGCCCTCTGGAAGCGCTCCGTGCCAGGATGCTTTGCATACCTTCAGCTCTGCTGCTGGTGGAGAGGCTGTGAGCAGGGTTTCACAAGGAGCCTGCCATGAAATGAAAGCCCTGGGTGGGGCCATGGAAGCTGGTACAGTTCATGCCCAGGTCACAACACTTATTTCCACCTGAGCATGCCTGACCTTCACCTGCATTAGCCCAGCACACGAGAGGGTGCTGCACCTCCTGTCCATCCAGCAGCTTGCTGTTTGCCTCATCTGCCTGGACAAAAGTTTAATGCCCAACTCCATGATTCCCCAAAGGGCTGCTTTTCTAGTTGTCCTACACAGCAGCTTTATTTCAAGAAAACAGGAGGAAGATCCTCCTTCCCTCCACTGCCAATGAAGGTCCCATCTAGGAAATGCTACTTCTGCCCAATCTCAGCCCCTCAAGGTCTCCCAGTCCGCTTTTCCAGAGGCCTTGATAGATTTAAAAGCACTAATCCTTTCCCCACACACCTCATCCCTCAGCTCCCTGAGCCAGAAGTCTCAGCCTGCAGACCCCAGTTCCACCCAGTCCACCTTCCCATGCCAAGCTCTTACATTCATCCCAACCTTTCATCCCCTCCCTGTCCAACAATCCTTCCCACACATCCTTCCTGCCCTGAGCTCCCCACACTCCCACCACAGGGTTGGGTCATTCACTGGGGCAGGTCAGAACTCAGTGCAAGCACAACCCTTAGAGTCTGTAGGATTAGGAGATGTAAAGGAGAACGCTGCCCATGTAGGTGCGTGTGTGCATGACTTGAGGAAGGTTGTACCATCCCACGGTGCCCTCCAGGTGCTTCCAAACTCCTGCTGGGCTCAGCCTTGCTCTTTTGCCCCCTCCTCTGGTGGCCTCAACCATACCGAACTTTATGGCTGTTTGGGATTCATTTTTTCTGCTGCTTTTCTGAAATAGCAAAATGCTGGCACATGCTTCTCATAAACAATAAAAAGAAACGCGTCCCAAAAATGGGATGTCAGCTGTGCTTTGCCCACTCAGGAGAGGATACAACCAGAAAAACTGGCTGTGTTCCTCCAAGGTAGAAGATATTTGCATGCGTACATCTCGTGATGGAAAGAGTCAGCACCCCAAAGGCTGTGTAATCCAAATAGCGGTACAGAATATGAATTAGGAGAGGGAGGGGAAAAAAAAAAATAAATCTAATTGCCCCCATTCTATGCCTGAGGAACACCACTGCAGAAGGAAGGGACAACTTACATCACAGGAAAACTGCAGCAGAGCCAAGTCCCAAATCCCACTTCAGGGACTTAACCTCAGCCTATTCTGTGCTTTCTGCTTAGTGTTAACAAAGAAAACAGTATTTCCCTGGATTTCAGTCCTGAGTGATACTGCTGGATTTGCTTCCCAGTCATGAAAAGTTCCAGGACTGGGAAGAGCAGATGAAGTTCCAATGAGTCATTAGTAGACACTGTCTCATTGTACAAGCAGAGCGATCAGGGTCACCTCCTGCCCTCCATGCTGCCTCTATTGAGGTCAGGCCCAAAATACCTCGGTACCTTCCTACAGCATTCTGTTGTTTTGTTCCTTCTCAACACAACCTTGCAGAAAGCCAGCTCACGATGTGGTCACCGGGCCCATAAGCCAGACACACACTTCCCTGAGCTGTTTCAGGCACATTTCCTAAGAAGGAACATCCCATTTCTCTCTGTTGGCCACCTAGAGCCTGAACAGTAGATGTAGGTATAGCTGCCCCCCCCACCCCCTGTAGATGTCTGAGCTTAAGTGAACTCCACCTGCACGGAGACATTCCTCATGCTCAGGAATAGGTTAAACAAGTCATCAGGCATGGAAAGCTGAGCTGTAGGAGATGGAAGGGAGAAGCAGCCCAGACTTTAGCCTTGATCCAACAAGTTGCTAGGAGATGAGGTGCAGGATACTCTGTCCAAGGATGTTTAACATAGACCGTACAGACAGTCTTTGGGACAATGGTTTCCAAAGCTAGAACCAGCATCATGCAGAGTAGGTGAGAAGAAATGGCTTGAATCTCCTGGACCTTGTTGTTGTTCTCTTGTTTTGGTGTTATTTTTTCCTACTTATTTTCTGCACCTTCCCTAATCTGTCAGCTCACTGACCAACAGCCCATTTCTTATTCCCTCCCCATGCCTCCTACGCACCACAGAGCCTGACCGATGGTGGCAGACGCTGCAGCTCAGGCACCTCCCTCTCCCCAGAGCCCCTTGACACAAAAGACAAAGCAAGGCCTGTGCCAGCATCACCAAACGACATCATTCCAGGCAGGAAAATGTCACAGTTTCTTCTGGAACGAGCAGGAGCGGCTCTGGGCAGCAGAATGCCTGGCTTTGTGCAGGAGCAGAACGCACCCCCCTCTCCCTCCGCCACTCTCCCACCCGCCCTCCCAGCTCCCAACTTTCAGCCCTTTCAACACCCACAGTCTTTCCACTCAGCCGCTAAGTGATGAAAAATTCCCTGCCAGAGGACACAGTTCAAATGGGTTATTGAAAAGAAAAGCAATCCCCTCCTCTGGGTGAACAAGTTCCCTCTTTTCCCCTTGAGGAAGAAGGGTAATAGCACAGTCAGGAAGGGAAGTAAAAAACCCAACCATCCCCAAAGCCTGCTATAATATTAAATAAGAGACCAAAGGGGTTTGGCCAGGAAAATCCCAAGTTCAAAAGAATAATTGCTCTGAGAGATTTAAGCCTAAAGCTGAGTCACTGAAATGAAGAAACATCTCCTCGTCCATAGAAAGCAAACAAATCTTGGGTCGTGCTGCAACGCTTCCGTATGTCCTTGTTAGAAAGAAAGAAGAAAGAGGAGCCAAATGCAATTAATCACTGGCTCAGAAGAAAGGATGAGATCTCTCTAATTAACTACCTTAGGCTCATCTTTCTGCTTTTGAAAACTAATCCAGCCTCCTTCTCTCACCCTTCACCTGCAGCACTGACACGAAAGCCTGCAAGAAGTACACGGTCACCTCTCCCGTGGTGCACACAGATCTGCTGCAGCTTTCCAATGAGTGCCCAGAGCATAGTAAACTTTGTGCTGCACACCACAGAGATGCTTTTCTCAGCCCCTTTTGTGGCTGGGCTGTGATGGATTCTGCATGCTCGCTAATAACATGAAGACTTCAGGTGAACTACAGGAGTTGGTTTTAAGCTGGGTATTATATTCACTATCCTATTCTAGCTGTCAAATGACCAGAAAACTTCAATTAAAAAGCACATCAACATGAAAACACTCCCCAAACAATGATCACAAGCAGTTGTAATTTTAACTAATTGCTTTATATCTGATGCTCGGGTGGTTTAAAACTGTCTGACCATCACTCTGCCCACAGAAAGCTCATTCTCCACGGCTGCATGCAGTTTGTTCAGAGGTGAGAGGACAGGGCTACATATTAAGAGTAAGCCTTTAAAAATTAAGTTCAAGAGGGTGAAACCAACTGGCAAGCAGCTCTTTCATTTGCAAAAGGCAAAGCTACATTTCACAGATGATTTCTTTGCTGTAACATCATTCAAAACTTTGGAAAATGGGGGGGGGAAAAAACCACAGCACTTCAGAGAAGAGGAAAGACTGGAGCTGGTGGCTACAGCTGAGGAGTAGAGATCTGGATTTGACATCCAAAAAGGACAAACAGATCAGAACAAGTCACTCAGTTTTTCCTTCTTGGGGCTCCCTTGGTAAATAAGAGCCAATAAATATTAGCCTAACAATGAAAACAATAACAGACCAGCTCTTTAGGTCAAGTACATCAATGGTAAATACAATACAGTGGAATAATAGCAAAATGACATCAGCCGAGGAACCAAGAATGACTTCTACCCCCTCTCGTGTATACAAACCACTACTAACATATGAATAATGCTGTCAACATGCATGTCTGGGAACACTCTGTAGCAAGGGAGGGCAAAGAATGCCAAATGGACAGAACTCTCCAGCTTTGCTCATCCGTGACGTGGCAGAAATATTTCTTTTCAAAGAAGTCAATTGGGGCATTTGTGTACGAGAAAGGGAAGCGACACAGCTCCAAGTACGGCTGGAGTCTTCCTGTCTCACTATGGGAAACAGGAAGGGATGCACCAACAGGGACAATGATCCCTGGATTCGTTAACATGACACCCACTCCTTTCCCTCCAGGACAATGTCACAGACACAGCCGGAGGTCACTATTGATGCTGCAGGGGCCGTTCTACGAGATGGCAGGAGCAGCAGCCCCCAAGGCACCGTAATGGGATGGTCCATCGGCCACGCATGAACTGTGGGCTGAAGCCGCCCTCCGCCGGATGCACGGACTTGGATGGGAAGGGATTTGTTAGTGACATCAGTTGCAGAACGAGCCGACGGTGACACCTAGCGGGCACAGCGACCATCTGGGCAAGGACTGCTTCAGAGGTAAGCGCCGTGCCTGGAAACCGGCTTCACCCGAACACATATGCACACACACACGTCTATATATATCTTGAAAACCCTTCATCCTGCACTACTGAACAGCTACAATACTGGCAGAGGTTGAAAAATAAACGATTTCCATGCTAAAAATGAGCGTGCAAAAGCAAGAGTGCGTAAGAAAAACAAAGTCAAATTAATGCTCAAAAGGTTGCAAAGGCTTCTCCCCACCATCTACAGAAATACAGGGGGACTCTCCCTAGAAGATAATAGCCACATGCATTTCCCTGCCTGCAGAGTTCCCTGCGTATTTTACTAATAACAAACAACGACCACTAAAATTCAATACAACCAGGAATTTCTTCTCTATTGCAGCACATAGAAGGTGACAGCCTGCTACATCATGCCACGCACTAGAAAGCATACAGAAGAGCAACAGGTGTGTGCTTTGACCTCCTCCATCTCTTCCCATCCACATCCCAGCTTTGCTTTCCCTTTCCCTGACATCTTTCTCCATACTGAGCATCAATCCCTGCAAGAGTTTCACTCTGCATCGGGTTTCCATTTCTCAACTGTACAACATTGCTAGAGGTAGGCTATGCAGTGCATGCTGCTTTTCAGCACACGTAGCTCCAGAGAAAAGCAGGGAGAAAGGCTCCACTTCTTACTTCAACTTCTTTCCTTACACATCTTTGCTACTATGAAAAACATGGGGTTTTTTTGTTTTTGGGTTTTTTTTGTTTGTTTGTTTGTTTTTGTTTGTTTGTTTTTAAATCATAATAAAAAACCTCCATAAAAACACAGCAAGTAGTTCTTCACAGCAACATAGATAGCAAAATACTGAGTTCTGGTGTGAACCTCTACTGCCACCAGCACGGCAAGGAAGGGTCTACAGCTGAGTTACTCAATTCGAGTGCTATTCACAATGGAACACAAAGATGCCTTTCAGCAGGGGTCAGGTTTGAAGCATTCTTTGCCTAATCAACCCTAAATGTTAGCAAAAAGCTGTTAGCACAAGTTAGAGAAGCCTTCTGGACGCTCTAAATCTTACAAGCTTTGTTCACGTTGCAAGCAAGGCCACACCAAACAAACTCACCCAAATTTGGTGGAAATGACCCCTCCCAGGGCAGAGCCGATGATGATTCCTACTCCAAAGCAAAGGCCCAGCCTCCCCAAGGCAGCAGCACGTTCAGAAGGAGCTGTCAGATCTGTGATGACCTTCTGAGCACCTGTAAGGAAACAACCACTGCAAAGAAGCCTGCTGCAGTGCCCAAGCAATGTGTACAAGTTTATAAGCCACTGAATTATAAAAAAAAATGAATTATGATTATAAAATCATTAAGGTTGGAAAAGGTGTCTAAAATTATGAATCTCAACCACCAACCATTCCCACCATGCCCACTGACCATGTCCCTGAGTGCTGCATCTCCACAGCTCTTAAACCACCTTCCTGGGCAGCCTGTGCCAGTGTCTCATCAGCACGTGCCACAGAACTGTCCTTTAAGCCCTATTCTCACGCACACCACCAGAAGAAATTCATTCCATCTATAAGCTGGAGAAAGGGACACTCCAACCCTTTCACAAGTGGCAATAAGAGGCTAACACTCTACCAGCACAGTCTCCCATTAGCTAAAGCTGGTGGTACAGCTTTTACTAGAAACATCTAGGAAAGTCAGACTAAAGCAGAACAACTTGGTGGGAAGTGTTGGAAATAAAAGCCATTTTTGCGACCCCATATGGATGCGACTAATTCACTTATTTTAACAGCAGTAATGAAAAAGTTCTCCTACAAAACTTTTGGTTGCAAAAAAGCAGCAGGGAAGTTCAGGATAGGGCTGCTGCGGGAAACATTTTGCTGTCTGTGTTCAGATGTCAATGCCCAAGCAATATTCTCAAGATCATTCTTGAGAACAGACGTATAGAGAAGAAGCCCTGCTTTCCAGAGCCACTACTCTGGGTTCTACAGTGCTACAGCACTGTAATGTGATGGAAGACGGAGCAATAACAGCAGAGCAGCAAGGTCCTAAGCTGCAGCAAGTGAGAATTTGCTCAAACACATTTATTTCTGTGAGCACAGAAATAAAGAGAAGAATCTGCTTACCCTCAAAAGCCCTCAGGTAGGCAGGAATCTCCAACAAGATCTCTTTGCCTCCATTGCTAACCCTTAAAAGAGGTCTGGGAAGGGGTGGATCCTGGCTCCACCCCTTCCAGTCACTCAGGTGCACTGCATAAACATGAGCTCCCCTGGATTAGCCATGCCTTCCTACCAGGTGATCAATCACTGCTTCAGGTTGTGACTTAGCATTTCCACTACAAGCACCGTTACAACTGTTTCACACTTTCATTGTTTCAGTCCTAGTGCCCAACAGATGTTCTTTAATGCTGCTGGTTTCCAGTAACATGAGCACAAAAAGAGAACTCTAGCGATAAAAACTGGGAAGTCCCTCAGCCCCAACCAACCTTACCTGGCAGCCCATGCATGAACACTGACGGTAGCCTGGAGAGAAAGAGGATGGGGATGCTGGTGGAGATGGACAGGAGCAGAAAGAAGGCACTCGCAGATGCACAGGAGAGAGTTAAGGCAGCTCTGTTGCCAAACTGATCTGCAAACCTAGAGCAAAATTGGTGAGAGGCTGTAAGGAGTGGGATTGTGCATTTCCAGGGGGATGAAGCTGTTCAGCGACCTTGGCCACATTCACTGGTCCCCTGCAAGAGCTGACGGGGCCTCCAAGAGTGAGTTTACTTTGCAACTCTGAGTCTGTTCAGATCAAAGAATCAGGCTAGATTATTTTTTTTTTTTTAAGTCCAGATTCAGTGATAACTGAAGCTGTTCCAGCTTATTTCTAGTAGTCTTGCACGCAGGAAAATCCTTTTCTTCTCAAACCTACATCAAAAATTTTGGCTTCAGTCTGGCAACATACACCCTCAAACTCATCTACACCATTGGCAATCCATACACATATGAATCTTTGTCTTCTCCTATTCCCTTCAGTGCCTTTTCTGGACACTGGAGGAAAAACAGATTTTGGATGTGCCAGGTACAGACCAGAATCCCATGAAGGGACAACAAAGCACATAGCAGCACCTTATACATGTATGAGCTGATCAGTAGCAGGGCGAAGGAGAAAAGCTAGCTTTCCTCAGTTTCCCATCACCACACTGCTTATTCAAGTTTTTCTGCCCTTTGGGAAGAGGCTCCCCACAGTCATTCTAGGATTTTTCTTGCTATTCATACTTCTTTAGGAACAGGAGCTCATGTCCTATGAGACAGGCTTTTCCCACTTTTTTCCTCTTTCTGTAGATGAGCTTGTAGATAGAGCAGTTCTTAAAAATGCACATAAACTCAAAGGAATTTTAACTTTCTATTAAACTCTGACTTAAATTCAGGGAAATGTGGCCATAGAAATAACATGACCTACAGTCTTTTCATTGACAGCTCTACTTAACATGAATAAATACCCTTTTTTTCCCCTAGGTTCCCCAGTCAGAGGACATTTCTAAGGTTACAAGTGGCTATAAAATGCTTGCAAGATTAAGCCATTAGGACCTAGGCTCTGAGGACTCCGATGTCTTAAGCCTGTTCCCAGTATATTGTTACACTTAAATGTGTGCCATTAAAACATAGCTATGTTAATATAAAGGCTGCTTCTATGTTGCAGTATTTCTAATTAGAGTGTATTTATTTTCCCCTTGGTCTGTTATGAAATCTTCAAATATTTCAGCGGGGCCATGAAACAGAACTAAACTTTTTATTGTTATTATAAAAATATAAGAGATTGGCCTTTTTCAGCCATGAAAAGGGTCACGAGTATTGTTCTCACCTTCCAAAAACAGGACCTCCCACGAGCTGGAGGACACCAAAGATTGTCTGAAGGTACCCAAACCCCACCGAATCCAAACCCAGGTTCTTTGCCAAGTACTAAAAAAAGAAAAATACAAAAAACAATGGGTCAGGGGAAATGAAACATGCTACATTTCTGAATAAAGAGTTTCATGGCCCATGTAAAGGACCAGAGCTCAAAATTCTGAGAAGTTGCTTTCTTCAGCTTCCTCTATCTACACATGAAATCTTTGTCATAGAATCATTAAGGTTGAAAAAGATATCCAAGGTCATCAAGCCCAACCATAAATGCATCACACCATGTGGGCTGGACCATGCCCTCAGTGCCACATCTCCATGTTTCTTGAACACCTCCAGAGTCGGCGACTCCACCAACTCCCTGTGCCTGTTCCAGTTTATCACCTTTCTCTCAGAAAAGCTGGTGAATAAATACTAAGTCTCTGGCCTACACTATCTACTAAGAAAAATCAGCAGGATGTGATCAAAACCATCAGTTTTGCACCAGGTGACAAATCAGAATCACTTCTCATGCTCACGGTCCGACACAGCTAACTCTGAGGCAGGCTCTAACATGCCGGTTCTGCCAGCAAGCATGGGGTATTAAACAGCCTTCAGAAAAAGAACAAAATAAACCTGGAAGAGCCATTTGCACCAAAGACAAGAAATGCTGTGTCCAGCAATCCATACTCACAGGCATGACTCCAAACTGCATGAACAGAAAGGTCAGCTCCAGGGTTACGATCAGGTAGGCAGCAAGGATCACCTGGCCCCTCCTGACCTCTCCCACAGCGTTGCTCTGCCCCCAGCTCTCACTCTTCATCCTCCCGGCTCCTTCTTCACCCTCTGGACTGTTTTTTCCACTCATTGTGCTCATGGAGTGACTTAAGGCAGGCTGAAATAGGATATGGAGGTGCGTTCAGGCTGGGAACACAGAGAATATGAAAGGTGCAAAAGCTGTGTTTACAGTCCAAAGCTTAACAGTGTATAGATGCTGAGTCACCAGGCCGGGGACTGTCTTTACCTTTTCCTTCTCTCCTCCCCTTTTGTCAAGCAGGATCAGAGGCAAACTCTCACTTTAGCCCCAGATCTCACTGCTCAGCCTTGTCCTGGTGGGATCGCTGTGTGGAGGGCCATGCAGAGACCAGCTTGGGAATGCCAGCAAGGCTAACCTGGACATTGCCCCATGCAAGAACACGTGGCAAATTCTTCAGCTCCTTAACTCCTTCCCTTCTTTCACTTTTGTCTTTGTTTCAGCTGGAACAGAACTGTTTTCTTCAGACCGTCTGGTATAATGCTATGTTTTAGTTCTAGGAGAAAAACAATGCTGATAACACATCAATGTTTACAGCTGCTGCTAAACAACACTGTATGGACCCAAGGCTGGGAGCTGGGAGGGAATGTTGCCTCTAGTGGCCCCAAAAAGATAACTGTTTTGATTATTCATTAAAAGAATACTAATTTTAGTTTTGGAGGTTGCAAGCAAGCAAAGCCTACAGTGAAGCAACTACCTCTCTGTCCTTGTGCTTCTTGCAGTAAGCTCATATAGCCTCTGATCAAACATCAACCCCACACAGAATTACCATTACTCTCACCACAATCTCCACTAGAACCCCCTTCTCCCCTGAACCAGGTGCTGCAAATTGAGAGACTGCCTGCACTACAAAGTGCTCACAGGTGACTCCACTAAGACTACAGATTAATAGCCCAACCCAAAACATACATAAAATGAAAAAAGTATTTATTTCACACAGATTAGGAGGCTGACTGCAAACTGAGGAATTCAAACAAACAAACAAAATTATTTTGTCCTTTTTGTTTGGTTGTTCCTTGTTTGTTTGTTTGCTTGGGTTTTTGTTTCCTTGCTTGTCTGCTCTCAGTTTTATTTGTTTGCTCATCTGCTGAAGCCTGGAGGACTGGTTCAGTATTATCTTTATTTTAAAGAGGAACAGAAAACAGAAATTCCAGCACCCTGGCTTTGTAGATTATGGGGTTCTGGTGAGAAGAGACCTCAAGAGATCATGTCCTCCCTCCTGTTTGAACACATCAGCTCAGTTGTGGCTTTCCCCACGCCAGCTTCGAAAACACCCAGGGAAAGAGATCTGCCACTTTTCTAGTACCTGGGGAGATGTTTTTCCTAATGACCAATCCACATTTCTCAAACTGCAGCCAGCGGCCACTGTCCCTTGAGGCATCAGCTGCCACCATCAAGATGCATTTGGCTGGATCACCTCCAAGTGCTTGGAGCAGCTGCAGGCTGCTGTTGGATCCCCCTGGACCACTCTTTGCCAAAGACATTGGGGGCAGGGGGATTAGAACTAGATGATCTTTAAGGACCCTTCCAATGCAAACCATTCTGTGATTTTACGATTCTACCAAGTCCTGCAGACCCCCTGACCTCCCAGGTAGCCCAGCCAAACCGAGGGATGAGGAGCGAGGGACCTTCTCATGGCACACAACGAGATGATGAGAAGGTGAGGCACACCTCATGGTGGAGTGCAGGGGGGAGCCCAGTGTTTTGGAGAGGGCTGTCACACTCCGCCTCCTGGTGAATGTAGGGAGGATCGACGGTTTAATGTTTCACCAGGGACTGGTGCTGTGCTGCTGGAGACTGCAAGGAACAGCCTTCTGCAAACACATTCAGAGCATGAGTCAAAAAGCACTTTTAAAGAGTGACCCTCCTATGGCGATGCAGACCCAGCTCAGGACAGCTTAGACGTCGCATTTGTTACTAAAGAAGGAAGGTTACCCAGAGTGCATCCCAATTTAGCAAAGGATTGGTGCTGGGCATTGAATTTGTCTAAGTGCAAAACAATGGGTTTTTTTGCGTTTTGGGTTTCCTGCACACAGCAGCAACATTGTCAAGTAAGACTTCCTGGTTTGCACTGGGCAGGCACAATGCACAAATTGCCAACATTGAATAGAAGAGTAAAATTAATGACAGAGCTCTCTTTCCAGAGGTTTTGAGACAATCACGAAAACAGCTCACGAAATACAATGTGAAACAGTGCTAACAGGAAACGTTGCTGACTTGGACGTGAAAAGCTGCAATATTTTGACTGGTAAATTTGTCTCTGCAGCAACTGGAAAGGGATTCCAGGGAGGCAATGACTTGCATACGTTCTGCTCTCCATCAGCCACCCTCTCCCTCCACAGACAGCCTCATCCTGCCCAGGAGCCCAATCCAGCCATGACTCGGCTACTCTGCAGTGCTAACACATCATTCCCAATGGGTTGTCCACACTGGTGCTGCATTTTGTTCTAAGGGGTCTGTTCTGGGTCATCACGTCACTGACGAGTCACATGGAAATAAGAGAGACTGATTTTTAAAGCAGGGGAGAACACATTATGAATAGAAGATGAATTTTCTTGGGTACAATAAATAAACTTTAAACAGATGCATATCCCAGGGAGACTGTGTTGAAAGCAAGCAAGGAGATGAGTGTGAATGCCTTGTGATTATACTGCAGATTAGGCCATTAGCTATGCATTAAGCCTTGACAATTATTCTCAACATTTTTGGCGTATTTACAGTTGCCCTCCCTGGTATATCTTTCCTGAGGCCTATTTATCTGGTAATCTCTGGAAAAATAGCTGGGGAAACCCGAGAACAACTTTACAAAAGAAATTTGCAAAGACTTAGTGTTTATGTTACTCGGGAAGAAATCTTTCTTAAATCACTGGAAATGGGAAGCCTGGCCAGCTGAAAGCACTTGGGGAGGGGAAACCCACCCACGGCAACTGCAGCAGTTGGAAATGTTGGTTGAGAAAGGATAAACCGTGAGGAAATCCATCCTAGATCCTTCCCTTCACCTGACTTTTTTTGACAGAGGAAGGTTAATGTGACCTGCAGCAATGCCAAGAGCTCTGGGTGGGATCCACCTGTCAGAACAGGATTTACAATCTCAGAAAGGCCTTTAAAAGGGACAGAAGTGCTGGCCAGCAACAAAGGGCAGCTCTCAGGAATCAAATCCTTTGTCAAAGTGAGTTGGTGGTCCCTCCAGCTATGAAAAAAAGCAGTGAGATCATCCAGATTCTGCTCCAGAACAACAACAGAAGATCCCTTTGGGAGACAACCCCCAGGGAACCATCCTCCTGGTGATGCTTCTGAAGCTCAGAAGTGTGGTAGAGGAAAGGGAAGCAACCTCCTGAAGTATTCCCAAAGGCCTTCAGGCCTCTCCAGGAAGGAGACTGGGATGCTCCTGGTGGAGAAACACTCTGATAATGGGAACCCAAAGCACTGTATGGGCTCATGTTGCTCACACAAGGCATCATTCCCTTTCCAACCTGAGTGGAAGGCTCTGACTTGTGCTGCGCTGAAAGATTTGCACTGTTGAGCAAATGAGAGCACATACAGCCCTGGTATGGCCAGAATTATGTCCCACAGTTGTCGACTGATTTATTCTTTTGTCTAATTGTGTTCACAAAGAAAAAAAAAGAAAAAGCAGCTTGCTAATGAATGGAAAAAGAATCCACAAGGCCAGCAAAAAAAAAAAAAAAAAAAAAAAAAAAGAAAAAAA